>NC_051160.1:7973176-8071095 GCF_013339745.2 Dermacentor silvarum
TTATTTTGACAGGACTTCAGGGAATAAAGAGACACTTATTTTGACAGGACTTATTTGACAGAATTTTTTGCATGTAAACAGAATCTTTACATGCATTCAATGGATGGAAAAAAAAATTCTGCTACATGTATCCAGAGTAGAACCTCGTTCATACGTTTTAGAAAAGATGCAAGAGAAACATACTAACACCGAAAAAGTAAGGTCCAAAGTGACTAAAAAGTTTGCTGCAGTTGACATCTACGTAATCTCGAAGCGTTGTGTGAATCATTCCGGCACGAGACGCGTGTAGTCAATTTTCTGGCTTCGGCGAACTTACATTTGCACTCCTCATGTTTATCCTGGGTCAGCAGCTTCTTCAAGTGGTGCATTTCGGTGGTAAATTTTCACGGGCTCACTTGGTGCGAATTATTGTGTCACAAGACGCTGATGCATGTTCAGCTGGTGAGGCCCGAGGTGCATGTCGTTTTTCTATTGCATAGTGTTTTTTTTAAACGAAATCAAGTTAGTGGGCTTCTACAGAATACGATGCCGCCAGAGTGAAACATGACGCTCACTTAGCGCCACGTGAAGCGGGGAACAACGGTGCATTTGGATTATCGCCTATTAAAAGCATGCAGTCCGCTTACAATGGCATGAAGCCAAATGCGCTGTACACTGAGAGGTATTCAACCTTGATGCTTATTGCAACAAGGTTGAAGACGATAGCTGTGAATAGGAAACTGAGTGCACACCAGCGTTTTCACGTGACACGGGCAGGCGAGTCCCGCTGGGAAGCTGCTGCGGCGAGTGGCTACAGTTCTCGATTGCGCACGCCTCGCGGCTTGTTTTGTTTATGTGGGATCTAGCGGCCAGAAAACTAATCATACGATCGCAGTTTCCTGATGTACTCAACCTTAGTGCCGAAAGATCGTGTATTCTGAGAACGTATCAACCGGCAAAAAGAAGCTTAACTGTATTTGGTCTTTTTTTTTTTGTTTTCTCAACTCAGACCGTTGTCGCTGGGAAATTGTACGAAGCAGGACCGTATAAACGAGGTTCTACTGCATAATCTTCGCACCAAGAGTGCGAATGTAGGCACATGTAGCAGCATTTATTTTGTGTGTGTGTTTTCGTCACCAGTTCTCTTATATGCCCTTTGAACGTAAATAAAGATTCACTTGGTATTCCTGCAATGAGTCATCTTCCTTCTGTCCGATCAAAATACGTGTCTACTGATTTCCTGAACATCAAAGTAAGTACAGTGTAGACTCCTGTAATATCCAGAGTAATAGATGCATAATGGCATGCACTTGCCATTACAGGACAACTTTGGTCATTGGTGAAGCAGTGTGAGCATTCCAACCACACACACAAGCGCTTTCTTACCAGGTTTTTTGAACAGACCTCATTCATTCAAGGTGCTATTCCAAGCACAAAGAAGTGATAAATGGAGCACATAAGAATACATTGATTTTAGCCAAAGGGCTGAGAAGATCACGTTTCTTGCAAGTAGTAAGTTTGTTTACGTAGTTATGCATGTAGTTATGTGGCATATTAGGAAATTTGTAATGTGTAGTTGTGTTGGTCCACTCATTTGCAAAACTGAACTCCTGTACATGTTTTGGGGTTTTCCTTACTGTCACTTCCTTACGGAACTGTGCATGTTCATACGAGTTAGTGCTTTTTCATGCATGTTCTTGCACAACCTTCTCTGCCTTCCTGGACTCATATGCGCTTGTACTCTTGACCTCTAACTGAGGTCAGTGCACTTCAGTACTGTTTGCGGTCTCATTTTTTGCTTGCCATGCAATGAGGAGTAGCTGCTGTCACGTAAAGGCACTCTCCTTTATAAGCATTTCATAAAAAAAAAAAGGAAATGCAGAGCTCTCACCTTCGAAATCCTCCCACAGGCATTTGGTAATGCCGACTAGCTTTCCAACAACAGCCAGGTACCCAGTGCAATGACACATTTTAGAACCAGGCTCACAACCTGCATATTTTATGAGAAAAAAGAGAACACCGAGATTTTCCTTGAGTTCTTGTCTTGGCACATTACAAAACTACACTGGCATAACGAATCAAACAAGAGGTAACAAAGTCAGTGCTTATTTTTGTGAAATAAAATCCCGTTCCATGCAAACCTAACGGACAATGAATACTGATGTAGACAATACAAAACTTTATTTCAAAAAGTAAACTGAACTAAATACATATAACAACTTATCCTAGTGCTTTAAGTATCAGAACATACCTAATTGACTACACTGTTGTTCTTAAATCTTTCCTTACCAGCCCCAAAGAAATCATCAATTTGATCAACAATTTTTCTACATGTTGTTGAACATTTCTGTTGGAATTCTTCCACTAGCAATGCCATGCACCATGTGAAATGATGACTGCACTTTAACCTTTGGTCAGACTTGACAATTTTCAGCAGATTAGGGTGTCTGGAAAAACATCATGCGGGTCCCACGCACTGTGAGAATCAATGTAAGCGAATCTTTCTGTTCTGTTTGCTTTGATTGACGATAATTAACGGTTATGTTGATGGCAAATGTTTAAATTCTTCAGCGTTTAGTGCAATACGAGAGCGGTGAGTTGATGTTAAACGTTACCTTGCATGCAATAATGCTGTTTGTCTGCGCAGTACACGTAACACAAAGCAGCGAGACATGTTTGCTTGAAGCGTTGTTGTGTGCAATTGTTCATGTGTGTGAGATAAGCCCTGTGATTACCTCACACGGCACATTGCATCATGGCAGAAGTGTTAAACATTAATTGAATTATGCAGCTGTACGTGCTACAAGCACAATCGAATTATAGACAATTTTAGTTTAGCTCGTAGTTTACGTACAACGCTGCTTCCGGCTGCCCGCTTTGAACTGAATTTCGCGTTGTTTTTGTAGAATTCACTTCATTCGTAGCAAATCACTGTGTAAACGGCTTTCGCTTAGTCTCAGGCCGCTTCGACGACAGAGTATTTTGAATAACCTTGAGGAATTTTCAAGATCGCTTCTCGTTTCGAACGCGCCTAAGCCTAACGAGAGAAATTTTCTCAGAGATGCGAGCGTCCCCTATCGGTAAAGTCGGCAGATATGCGCGATGACAGCATATGGCCTCTGAGATGGGAAGATTGCGGAGGCTATGGTAGACAGCTTGTACTGCTTGTCTGTTTCGCTGCAGATTGGCGGACATGGGAGTAAAAATACAACGCGCTCCTAGCTTCCATTGCGCTGCCTCTCGCACTTTCCGGACACACGCACACAGGCGCGAATCCAGGGGGGATGTCCGGATGTCCTGACCCCCCCCTCAGATTTCCGCATCGGCCCCTCGCTGACAGTGGGACGGCCCTGTCGCAAAAAAATATGGCCACTAGCATTCTTCAAGAGTATTTTTCGCGAGTACCAGTGATATCAGCCATGTGGAAGTAAAGCTAGCTCGCTCACAAGCTTAGTTGTATTCCGTCGGGGTGTGGTGTTGCGAAGTTGCCGTAGTTATTTTTTCTCATGAACACCTCGACCTCCTGGCGCCGGCGGTACCTTACTCGTCCCGTCGGTGGCGTCGAATGAACGAGGAGACGTCCCTTTTGCCAAGCACGCCGATGTCCGCGCGAGTGCCTTCGCGCCTGATCAACTTAGTTGCCCCTTGGGGTGTCATCGGTTGCCTCATTGGCTGTCATCGGTTCCGCGACCAACCTGCTTGATGAAAGAGATCACTTGCTGAAGTGTTCATATACAGGGTTTGTCCGAAAAGTAATGTCAGTGATTATATTGTGAAGCGACTATACGTCGCAGCGCGCTAAGACCAGTTGGGAGTGGTGTAGGGGGAAGTTAGCTTACGCACGCGCGGTCGCTCAGTCGTCTGCGACCATCTGGAGAGTAAGGACAAGGTTTTACAGCGTAAACTGTTATGGGCTCATTCCAATAGCCGTTTCGGGTCGCGATGATGCCGCCGGCGATAAAACGTGTCGGCTTGCACGCGCGACGGAGTCCCAAGCAGGCCGCGTCGGGCGCGTTGCAGTGGGAGCAAATGTGACAGCCGTAGTTGCATTGTCCGCCGCATGGCTGGGCCGAACGGCGCTAGCCATCGGCGATGGAACGCGTCGGCTTGCACGCGCGACGGCGTTCCAAGCGCATTCCTGACGCATTCACTCAAATTACTAGGTAGTACTGTCGAAACGCTCCTCTGGCTTACGCTGTGACTGTGCTGCGTGTGCAGGCCTGGCATTTTTTCGTCAACTCATTTTCATTTACCGTGCAAGCCGTAATGCAGCGCTCGTTGGAACAAAGGACCGCCATCGAGTTTTGTGTGTAACTCGGCAAGTCTGCAGAGGAAACTGTTCCTATTATAAAGACAGCTTTTGGTGATAATTGTTTGTCACAACGTCAAGTTTACCGGGGGCACAGGGCCTTTTTAGAAGGTTGCGAAGAGGTCAGCGATGAAGCCCGCGCTGTACCGCCATCAACGACCATCACCGACGAAAATGTGACGCCCGCGAGAGATATTTTGTACTCAGACCCTCGTTTGAGTGTCCGTTTAGTGGCACAGACAGTAAACATTCCAAAAAATACCATTCACAAGATTTTGACGAATAATTTTCAGATGCGAAAAGTGTGCGCGAAGATCTCGCGCAAAGTGTTAATGGACGACCAACAATCGAACCGAGTTGAAACGTGCCAGGAGGTTTGGAACTTTTGCGAATGTGATCCCCACGTTTTGCACAATGTCATCACAGGTGACAAGACTTGGGTGTTTGAATACGACCCCGAAACAAAAAGGCTAAGTGCCAAGTGGCACAGCTCGGCGTCCCCTCGCCCCAAGAAGGCCAGAATTAGCAAGTCAAAGGTCAAAAGTGCTCAAGCGACTCAAACAAAGGATTCATCGCACCCGGCCTGATATCGGGGGCGATTGGAAACTTCACCATGACAATGCACCATGCAGCCTGCACCGCCTTCCTTGTGACCCGCTTCCTGGCCGATTGAAAGATGCCAATGGTTCCCCAGCCGCCCTACAGTCCTGACGTGGCTCTCCCAGGCTTCTTCTTCTTTCTGCGCTTGAATATTCCCATGAAAGGACAACATTTCGCGACAGTTGGCAAAGTCGAAGAGGCTTGCACCTAGGCTATAAAGGACATTCCTAAGGAGGCCTACTGTCAGTGACGCCTTCGATGATTGGAAATCTCGCTAGAAGCAATGTAACGACGCAGGAGGCGCCTATTTTGAAACATTTTGTTGTGTTGTACCGATCTGATCAATAGTTCCTTTTTAATCGAAATTACTGACATTACTTTTTGGACAAACCCTGTATAAATAATAACAACTAACAGCTAAACTAAGAACTACGCATGGGCAACTTTTTTTTAACTGTAGCACTCATTGTGATCACAGTTACACGTTGACAATATCCAGTACGAGCGCAGTACGCTGCAAGTTTTTCATTGTAACTTCGCAGTTTTATTGTCGTACATTAAGCATAGGAGGCTCAAAGCAGCCGGATCCGTTTATCTGAGTGGGCGTTCTTGCGGAGCGGGGCGAAGCCTCGAGCAGCGGCTGCGAAGTGGCGGAGCGTGACGGCCAACGCCAGCGCGCGGGCCTAGGATGGCGTCGCGTGGTTAGAGAAACGGGAGCAGATGCGCGCCTTGTGTAAAAGGATGGCGTCGCGTGGGAAACAAAACATGAAGACGCTGGCTCGCGCTCTCGGCTACTACGCCGCATCGTTCTTCTTGTAGGTGGCGTCGTGAGTCTTCATACGCGGTGATTCGCATATCGCAAACAACCAGCGTAGTGGTTGCCGCGTTGGAGCTCCAAAGCAAACGAAAGTGTCTCAACCGAACACATAGAATCTCCTTAAAGAAAACAAGGTGTCCCAACAGAACTTTAAAGACGGACCCGTGCTTACGCATTTATAACGAACCTGCAACAGATCATCCCAAATTTTATTTTAAGAAACAATACAGGCTGTTATACCGGGTGTTCAAAATTAAGCTTTATGGTTTTCTTAAAATTGGGGACTGGGAGGCACGTGAAGACCACCTGCGCAAATAAGTCATGTGGCCAGGGGGGCACAAAGTGAGATCATAATTATCGCTGTCAGCAGCCGGACTGACTAAAATTGAATAATTAACTTTTTATTGAGTGCAGTAATAAACACGACTGCCTCTAAGTTTTCAATACAAACATACCCACTTACTGCAGTCGACAAAAATAATTGTTCAATTTTAGTTAATTGGGCTGCTCAAAGCGATAATTATCACCTCACTTTGTGCCCCCCTGGCCACATAACTTATTTGCACAGGTGGTCTTCGTGTGCCCAGTGCCTAATTTTAAGAAAAGCATAAAGCTTAGTTTTGAACACCCGGTATTATCAGGCACAGCCGCCAAGCACATGGCTGTATTGGGTAACGTCCTCGGAGAAACCGATATCTGGTTTCGCTACAGGTCTTCTTCCTCTTTCTGGGTTTTTACGTGCCAAAACCAGTTCTGATTATGAGGCACACCGTAGTGGAAGGCTCCGGTTTAATTTTGACCACCTGGGGTTCTTTAACGTGCACTACAACGCAAGCACACGGGCGTTTTTGCATTTCGCCTCCATCGAAATGCGGCCGCCGCGAATCCCGTGATCTCGTGCTCAGCAGCGCAACGCTGTCTGAGCCACCACGGTGGGCTACAGGGGTTGCTCTAGCCGTATAAAACGCGGGTTTATCGTGAGCAGAAACGGTGAATTTCGGTAAATAAGAAATGCTACTATCATCATCATCATCATTGACAGAAGCTGACCCCCCCCCCTCAGAAAATACCTGGATCCGCCCCTGCACGCACACATAGAATCACTTAGGTGCCCTATGTATGCAAAATTCAAAGCGTATTGGAATAGCGTCCCGCACGTAAACTACGCTATACTAAAACTCTCTTATTGCAAAGTTCGTTTGCGGAACAGTAACACTATTTCCCGTAACCCCGCTATTACGCTAACGTTGAACTAAAGCTGTCTAATGAGGCATGCGGTAGTGGCAGACTCTGGATTAATTTTCACCTCCTGGGGTTCTTTAACGTGCACCTAAATCTAGGTACACGAGCGTTTGTTGTATTTCGCCCTCGTCAAAACGTGGCTGCCACTGTTAGGATCGAACTCCCTACCTTGAGCAACGCCATAACCGTAAAGCTACTGCAGCGGGCACAGAAGTGTTGATTTGAAGTGCGCCCGCTTTTGTAGTGCACCAGCTCTGCATCTGCATGCCCTGTGTCAGTTGTCCGCTCAACAAATTCGGGTGGTGTTTAGTTTTCACAAATAGCAGAAAAAACATACCATACCTCGAACTTAAACTTATCCAGTTTGTCCACAACTGGCTGTCATGTCTAGTAGTAGCGTTTTCCCGCCTTCTCACGTCACCTTTTCCCTCGCCCGCCCTCCCCCCATGTATGGGAACTGCAAGCAAAGAGTGGCAAGGTTGTCATTCACTCGTTTCGCGACTGTGTTGGTTCTACCCATTCTCTGCCTCCTCTCTCTTCTCCCTTCTTTCTGGGGTTTTTCCTCTCTCCTCTCTCTTCTCCCTTCAAAACCAGTTCTGATTATGAGCCACGCCGTAGTGGAGGGCTCTGGATTAATTTTGACCACCTGGGGTTCTTTAACATGCACTACAACACAAGCACACAGGCGTTTTTGCATTTCGCCTCCATCGAAATGCGGCCGCCGTGGCCGGGATTCAGCCCCGCGACCTCGTGCTCAGCAGCAGCAATGCCTTAGCTGACTGAGCCACCGAGACGGGTCCTCTCTCTTCTCCCTACCCCCTCTCTCCCCTCTGGACTGTTGCACATTCGTACAAAGGTCTGCAATGCTTTTGCGAGGGGGAACTGCTGCTGTCAAGAGGCTGCTGTGGCGACGCCCAGGGAGAGGGCATGGTGGCGGCGCGATGGAGAAGTCCAAATGTGTTTCTCGTGTCGCCTTTCCCCTCTGCCACACTCTTGCAATGTATGTACACGCTCTGAACGACCCACCAACATGGCGTGCAAGACAGCGACAGCAGCAGTGGCAGTGAAAAAGTCGAAGGAAGAGGCAAAAGAAGCTTTCCTTTAAAATGAAACTTTAACTGGAGGTATCATTGAAAGTCGTTAGCAACTTCCACAATTGAACAATGCAAAATTTGTGCTTTGGACAACTCGGCAACATAATTTTTAAATGACAGCAGCAGTGAAGACACGGAAGCTTGCGTTGGGTTGTATGATTTTCCGATCTGATGTCTAGGCTGTTTTAGTGATGTCTTAAACATCGCTAGATGTGGTCATGAGTGTGTGTTATTTTGATAATTGTGTCTGACTATTATCAAGTGCAACTTTATTTTTAGCACAGTGGGTTGCTTTTATTGATCAGTGTTTCGACAACATATGCACAAATCATTATGAGCAATCCTTCCCATCATGTGGGGGTTTTCATTCGTACAAGAACACACAGCCAATTTCGGACCGACCTTTGACTGAAACTAGACTAGACTTTTTGGATGCCTGTGCAAATGTCCTTTCTGCACAATATTCTGCAACACTGTAGAGTACTGTACAGGTAATGTACAAAGCATCTGGAGGCTCTAGCACAAGTTGAACGTGCGTGTCTGGACCAGCTTGCTTGCACAGAAAAGCTGATCGACCACAATACAGTAGAATCTTGGTGATACAATGAATACAGATGGGCTTCATGAATACAGATGAATACAGATGGGCTTCCGTCAATACTTATAGTAAGAATAAAAACCTTGCACTCGGCCGCGCAACGCTTGAAACAGCAAAGCTGGGCAATCGTAGCCCAGCATTTTCCGGAAGTGCGCGCGAACTTTTATTCTTATAACTCATGATGATGATAATTTCTTTTCGCACGTCTCGAACTTAGGCCGTCACTGCGCGTTGCACAGCGCAGCTTGCAACACCGACACCGCGTTCCGGGAGACCCGCTCCGTGAATGCGTCTCTCGCTCTCATAACTCGCAAAACCTCTTCACCTTGCAGAGCACGAGCGTACCAACGCCCTAGCTGTGGATGAAGACGACGACGACGCTCGAACGCAATCATATGGATCGCATAAATGCATGCTCTGCAGGCGTGGCTGTATAGCCTAGTGGTTACGACGCTCGCTTTGGGACCGGGAGTATGCGGGCTCGAATCCCGCCTCAGCAAGAAAGTTAATTTTCTTTTCTTTCTTGGTAGTCACTTGCTCCGTAGCAGGGAGAGAGAAAATAGAGCCTTTTCCTCTTCACAACCACAATCTCTCTGTCTGCTACGCACCACAAATTATGGCTGGCTTAAACAGCTTCGCTGTTAAAATTCAAACTCAATTGCAGTAGAGTAACCAGCATGAACATGAACCAATGTGAGTGCATGCAAGAAATCTCGCTGGTACTGCATCCACCAAAAAAATCAATCGAGCCAGAAACTTGCAGTAATCCTTCGTTCCATCCCCAACGAGGGGCAATGAGTGTTTGCGAGTCAAGTCTTGAGAAAAACGCAGGCATGGCAGCATCATTTGTATACAGTGCCATTGTTTGTATACAGATGAACAAATGAACGTTTGTATACAGGTGAACAGATGTAATCGCACTCCTGTGAGCAACAGACGAGCAAGCGTCTAGTGGTGACCCTTCAAGAGATTAGAAACCAGATAGACATCAGTCTTCAGGAGTGCACAAACGCGAGACGAAACCGCGAGACGAAACCAAAACTGCTGCTCGTCCCAGCACGCGCGGATGCGTGAGCGATCGCTGAAACGCCAGCATAAAAAAAGCCGTGAAATGAAAACCAAGAGACTACAGAGCAAAAAAAAATTAATCGTACCCACACAGGGTGGCAGCACTTGCTGGGCAACAAATAGTTGAAAAACTGGTGTGTTTTCCAAACATACAGATGGCGCCGTAAATATACGGTATCAACCATTTGGGACTTGTGCCGCCGTATATTTTCGGCATTCACCCTCAAAGGGTTAAAGAATGTGTGGAATTTAGTCGCACTTTACATTGTGTGTTTAGAGTTGGTTTCTTTGATGTTTGTTTTTGTAATTATAAATGTTTACCTCACATGTGCGACTTGTCTCTGTCTGTCTTTAGTTTGCCGAAATTCGCAACAGCTTTGCTTTCATTAAGAACACCAGTGATCAGGTTTCAATTTCATGTATCACGGTAAATGTTGCGACTACTCCATATCGAAATACCATGTTAAAACAGAAAAGCATCCCAAATGGTCCCATTTCTAGCGGTAAAGAAAGAGTTAAGCTTGTGCATCTATCTAAATAAATTATAATTAAATTATAGGGTTTAGTATCGCCAAACTGGGCCATAGTAATGAGGCACGCTATGTGGAGGGTTTAACTTTAACCATCTGGCATTGTTTAACGTACACAGTAAGCATGGTAAACAAATGTATTTGCATTCAGACTCCATCAGAATGCGACCAGACATCAAATCCACGACTTTATGCACAGCAGCACACTCCAGCCACTAAGCCATTGTGGTGGGTTAATTAATCTGCACACTTGACATTTCATTGTTGTATTGTAACCCTTATTATTTATTACTCAAGAAGTCTACAGATTTCTATTTTGACAGCTAACTTAGCAGCTCAATGTTCCACGTTACGTCTTAAATTATTGTCACATGCTTTCTTTAAGAGCTGGTTATATTTGAGTGCACCGTCTAATGTTCGGTAACATTCCAGTTTATCCCATTTTGCGCCCCATTATAGGGAATCTCGATAATTTGAACTCCGAGGGGCCTGAAAATTTGTTTCGAATTAAATGGAGTTTGGAGGACTTACGGACAGCGCTGCGTTAGGCTGTGCATGTGCACTGAGCTATACACATCAGTGAAGAGTTCTGGAAATGTGGCTTTGTGGCAGCACAGCAAGTGCTGCCATGAAGCCCCACCTTTAGGCAAAATTATTGCTGCTGTGAAGCCACTTCGGCAGCTGCTGCTTACGGCTGCCGTATTTTGACAGCGATCTGTGGTGTGCACAAAGTGTGCGCCCATGCGGGCCTCATTTTCAAAGCGATCTGTGATGTGGACAAAGTACACGCAGTGCTGGTAGCTTCGTATGTGCTGTGCTTTCAACGTTTAGTTCATGTTGAAGCAAGAGACAGTGTGAAGGTCAATTCTCTCGCTGCTGCCGCCGCGCTTCCTGACTGCAGAATTTTGACAGCGAGCATCCGCGGTCATCAAGTGTGATGTGTTCATGTTTGCCTATGCGCGCTGACACCATGCTTGCTAATTCAGTTAGTAAGCAAATGTTTCCAAGTTTATACGGCCGATAAAACTATTATCCTTACTTCGTAGAGCTGTCTACTAATTTGCTATCGGAATAGATGCTTTGCCTTTCGGGCGAAACTGCAACTTTTTTTTATTGATTGATTGATTTTTTAGTTCTCCTTATTCATTCTAAAATTGTGCTCATCAATGTGTCAATGTTTTTGCTTACATGTACATCAGTGTCCCTCCCCTCTGTAATGAACAATCTCTGAAGGTACTTTAAAGAAATTAATGAAAATTTTTGGTATGTAAGGACCCTACAGGTAATCTCTCAAACACATTGATGATAGACCCCTATGTTTGCTATGAATTTCAGTGCCTGGAAAGCAATTCAAGCTCACCCTTTGCTGACAGCAACAGCAGATACCGGCTCATCTTGTCAAATTTGACGACAACACGGTTGACAACATGCCCCAACTTTGCCCGTAGTTCATGACACTTCATGTCTGAAGTTGGTGAGCTAGCACCTGCCTTTAAACTGGAAAAAAAGATGGTGAAACAAATTAATACAAATCAGAAGAAGGAGGCTACTTTTACACGTCATCTTGAGGTGCCTCCAAGCAACAAGACATAACAGGCACTGACCTGAGTGCAACGTATGGCAGAAGCTTGTTCAGGTACGAGACGTATCTGGAGAGTGCTGCCGACATGGGCGAAATCACAGGACCGCCATCCTGCATCATTTCATTATTTGCTGTCAATGTGTCACAGAGCAACAGACACATTTTCCTTGTAATGCATGAATGGTGATACTAATCATGCAGATCTTTAAGCAATCATTATCCATATCCTCCTAGGACCCCTTGTACAATACATTGCCCACATTGCCTTCAACTATTTTTAGAAATTTACTCGAAAGTGATTACGCAAAATATTCATTCTGGGTATGAAGTATGGTGCATGTGTAACCGTAAAGAAGTGGTTTACTTATATTCTTTTTGTCCGCTTTCGAGAAATTTGACCCTAAATTGATCGATACCTCTGTGCCGTCCCAGACGGCCGAAAGCAAGCTGGAGGGGTGTTTCAAAATCACTGACATTGCGTGAAAATGCCAGACGCGGCAGCAACATGGCAATGTACTACACGTAGTTCCATCTTCATCTCTGCGTTTAAGCAATGAAATTAAGTTTTTACAATAGCGAAGATGAGGAGATGATGGAGATAGTGGAGACATGGAGACGCAGCTTTTGGCATGTAACCGTGGTATTTAAATTTTAAAGATTGTGTTTTCAAGTTCATAACATAACAGTACACAATAAAAATCACCTTGGAGAGTGATTACGTCCCATACTTGTGTTCAGGTCTCAGGAGGATATATCGATTTAAAATTACAAACATAGCTAAATTATGCACACAAATTAATTTTTTCATGCACTCACTCAATCGCTCTTGTTGACTGTTAATGTCCTATTATACATGCAAAATTCCACTGTTCAAATTGAAATTGAGTACTACCGACCACCTTCGTAAAAAAAATTATGTGATGAGGTGAAGGTTATTCATGTGACATAGCGTGACATCTGTGATGTCTGGTGTGATGGTGACCAAGTGACGCCAGTGCCAGAAGTGTGGCCTATATAACATAGCCGCGCCATATCAAACGGCAGTTCGCAACCCGAACTGGCTGCTGTCGGCCAGGTTTTTCTGGAAGTAAACTTGTTTGTTGTTGAGCATTCAGCTATCACAGTTCACAATCATTGCAGAGGAGTGTGCAGAAATGCATCAACAGCACCTATAAAAGGCTGCCTGTGATGAACAGTGGCAATTTGGCAGTGCAACAGTAGAAAAAAATTCAGAGCCCTTCCGCTCCCTGAAAATAGTAGAACAGCGAAGCTGTGTTAGTTACACCGAGTGTTACGAGTGTTACATGTGCATGTGTTGCACGTGATGCAACTGCGTAAACACAAGTAAACGCAGATCTACAGCAAGAAGTTATATTATATTGAAATGTTGCGGGGCGAGAAGAGGCAGTGACTTCCGACGCTCCTCGACCAGTGTACAGTTCTCTGGTTGAAACCTGCAGAGCCGCCGCCAGAGGCATCGGCTGCAGTGACGGACACCGCACGCGTTCAGAGTGAACGTGGGGAAACGCGGATGGCGTCAGCAACAGCTCTGCGCGTTGCCTCGTTGGTGCTGCGATGCGCGTTCGTTATCCGAAAGGGCGCGCCGCACAGAAATGCCTTCTCTTATACCCATCGCCTCTCCTTGCCCCCAGCGCAGCCTCTTATTGGTCGCCTCCTCCCCCAGCGCGCCTCCTCACCCAAACACCTGCGCCACAACGCGCGCTCCTCATTGGCTTCTCTCGTAAGCTCCTTGCCTCCTCGCCACTTCCCTCACACTTCTTGGCCTAGTACTTTCCTCCTCTCCACATTGCTGGGCCGAGTTATGCGCTACATTTGGCACGGCTGGAGCTCAAGCTTAAACAGCTCCGCTATTAAAAGCACAGCCTAAGCCATCTTCTTTGAAAATGCAGGTTAGTCATTCTGCTGTAGCTTAGCCATTCTTTCTCTGCTGTTGTTGCTGCCACTGTTATCTCTGCGCAAGCATGCTTATATTACAGCAGAAATGTATACGTCAACTCTCCCATAGATTTTTCAGTGTCTGTGCCTCAAAACTCCTGCGCCCTCTATGAGCAGGCAAAGCAAACCGTTTAAGGCATGTGCTGACACCTGGCATAGCAACAGGAAAGCTAAAAAACCACCCAATACTACATAACGCCGCCCTCTATGAAAAGATAGAGCAAACCATTAAGGCATGTGCTGACACCTGGAGTAGAAAGAAAAAAGCTAGGAAACGGGCGACGAGTAGCAGTGAAGTTTGCGCCCGAGAGGCTGCATGTAAGCGGCGAGCTCGACAGGAACACGGGTGTTGCGTAGCGGAGAATGCGGCACAGGTACACAGGTACCATGTACAAAAATGGTATCGCGATGATGGCTGACAACAGCATGACGAGAGTCAGATATCATAGTTACAATGACGATGATGAAATGACTGCGATGGCATCACGACAACAGTACGACAGCGACACAATGATGACGATGGCATGACGACCATGGAATGATGACAAGTGTATGACGACAATGGCGTGATGATGACTGCATCATGAAGCCTGTATGACAACCATGGCGTGATGACGACGGCATGACGAGTTGGATGACAGAGCTGGAATGACGACAATGGCATGATCGTCTGACAAAGGATGCATGATAGTGACTGTCTGATGAGGACGCAATGGCATCACAACAGCGGCACAATTTTATTTTATTTAATTATTTCATAATACTGTGGGCCAGTAGGCCCAAGCAGGAGTGAATGAATATACACAGAACATTTTCCACTAAAAGCACACAAAAGAGGAGCATGTTCAATCGCAAAAACACTCAAACAGAAATTGAGAATATAATGACAGGAATAGACCTTTGACATTAAAAAAAAAGAGAAAAAATTCAATTCATTCAATCACGATTGAATGACAACAGTATGAATGAGATAGATTGTTAGTTAATCAAAAGCTTATGTGGTATGTTATGTCTGGGTATAATTACGATCTATGAAACTGAACTTTATGTGTTCTCAGACAATACAAAGTGCTGCGACAACGACGGCATGACCAGAGTCGGATGACAAAGGAGGAATGACCATGATGCAACGACCATGACGGCATCATGACCAGTAAACCATACCTAGCGGCCCAAGCTATTAGACATCTTGGGCCACTGGGTCGCCATAGAAGGTGTGACGAGAGTCAGATCATGAAGCTACAATGACAATGACAGAAAGACCACGACAACATCACGACTACAAGGACATAAATAGTGGCCCAAACTGGCAGAAAACTTGGCCCACATGTTTGGCGTAAGAGGCTAGACAGACAGATAGACTCAAAACTGCTGAATTAGACAATGAATACTAATCGCATTAAAATATTATATTGCCTAAAGTGCACACTAATTATGGTAAATTCACATTTCATTGTTTTTTTGCATTTCTTTGTGGAACTCCTTGCCTTTAGTTATTAAAAAGTGTAAGACCACATACAAATTTTAAATAGATCTTAAAATGTTTTTGAATAATTTGCTATAATTGCTGTACATCTTTTTGATGCGAAGGCGTCAAATGGCCCATTGAGCGAAGAAGCAGGTGTCTCATTTGTAGGAGCGAAATGGCACCTAATTTCCTACTAGCTGCGACACCACATCACGAGTGCGCCTCGACAGAGCAGAGAAGGAAAGCAGAAAGAGAACACCTGCTGCCACAGTAGCGCACCTGCGTGAGGGGAGACGACATCGCTACGTCACTCTCGCTCTCGGAAGCCTGTGTTTTCCGCACGTTCCTTGCCCACATAAGATCTCGCCTGCATTCTAACTGCACCTCGGCAAGGGCAAATTAAAAGGCGCCAAGTGTCTTAACGCACTCGCCGCTTGCCCGTGAAGGGTTAATAACTCAAAGGACGACGCTGCGACGTTCAATATTCACAACTCATAAGAAGTGCCTAGGTGTTCCCGGACTTTTTTTGTTTTTGCTCACTGTGTATCGTATTGTTTTAAGACTTTTTCTAGGTTTACACCTTAACTTATTTTCACGTACATTGCTCATAGATTTTTACGTTATTTTTTTGGCAATTGAGTCTTTGTATTGGAATATATCGATAAGCTTATTATTTGCGTGTAGTTCACGTTTGATATACATCTGTACATACCCACACACTTGTACTTCGTTACCTTTCCATTTTTTTTTCTTATCTTCGCTGAATTGTTCTCTTATATTTGTTCTACCTTTTATGACCAATATGTTAGTACAATGATATTGCTTTATTTTGCTGCCATACAGTCATTCCTCTCACCACTTGACCTTGACCGGAGGTTCCAATGCAGTCATAACTATGGTACCTCCTCTTGTATTTCATATCTGTCAAAACTTGTAACCACTTTGCGAAGCAATAAACTAGTAAGCTTGCAAAACAACAGCAACAGAATCTCTGGTGTCTGCAACATAAAACTATTTACCACCTGATGCGACAGCCTTTACGATAGCTTTCTTTTCTTCCAATGGGATGGTCTTTCGCTTCCGCTTTCTGTTTGACTTGCTCATATGGTCATGAAACTGGCAAAACTGTGACACAGTCATAGGGAACAGCTAGTACGCTGACATGCGAATGAAGTACGTCATGTTCGATCGGCATGTGGCACAAAGCACAGTGTGCCGACTATGCAGCTGAAGTGGTATTCTTGGGTGACCTCCATGACTTTCAGAGACAGATTCACTTTCGCGAGATTTCGGGAGCCTGTCAAGTTATGGCCGACAGCGCGCTCTTGGCACCGTTCAAAGATAGCAAGCTTGGCACAGTGCCATAAACACTGTCGGCTGCATACGCGGACACATTTGGCATGCGAAAGTGAAACTATCTCAAAGTGATTGCCCAAGAATACGGCACCGACGCAATCTCGGAGGTTACTCCAAGCCGCGCCAGCCTGCGTGGTGCACTGCAGTGAGAGAGCAAAGTGGAGCCAACGGATTGCCACCCGCCACATGCAAGCAGCACCTTTGATACGTGGCATAGTGCAGCTAGATGTAGATGGCGATCTTGGAGGGCGAGTCTGCCTGCCTAGCTTCACTAGCTTTGCGCCACAGCAAGAGAGTGAAGTGCGATAATGAGCCTCAGAATTTGCCTGAGCTCGTGAAAGCCAGCGTGTGTCGTCATCCCTTTCTGTCCGTGTCAGTACACTCTGATGGAAACCATTTGTGATAATGAGCCGTTGCTTCTGCGCAGTGCCAAAAAATATCAGTGCTGCTCAACGGCGCTCGACGTGGGAATTGTGAACAGCTGCGCCAACCGAGTGGCCAAACCCCGCAAAAGCAATATGCTCAGTGCGCAACGTTCGGTATTTTTTGGTTTCGGAGAGAAATCTAGTTCGTTGTACCAGTTGGCAGGACAATTTTACTGTGTTAAAATGAGGTTCTAAATTTTATTAATTTGTTTATTTATAAAAGCTGCAGACAAGGTGTCCATGCAGGGTGAGCAGAATACACAAGATACGTGAATCTCTATGGGGATTTCAAGGGGAATTGCATTTACCTCGTTATATCCATTATTGCGTTATAACGAGGTTCGAGTGTACTATTAAAGGCTAGTAGCAGCTCTATCTGTACATGCCACCACCCCACAGGACAAGACTATTCCCTTCCCCCTCCCCCTCCCTTTTTTTTTTTTAACCACAATTCAGTTTCTGAAGCTAAGCTGCCATTCTGGGCCAGTATTTTGTAGCGATGCCTCTCCGATGCTAATGCCTTTTCGCGCATGGTCAGTGGTCAGAGCGACGGTCCGCTCACATTATCAACGGGTTCAGCCGGCCGTGAGCAGTGGATGATAAGACTAGTATAGAATAAAGCATAACGCATCGGTACAAAATACCGGCCCTGAATTGAATGCTTGGCTGAGATAAGGCTGCATCCAAATTTCAAATCTATGGCCGCAATACAACACACACTTAAAAAAATGTAATTCTGTGGTTTTACATGCCAAAAGCACGATATGATTATGGGGCATGCCATAGTGGGAGACTTTGACCACCTGAGGTTCTTTACCGTGCACCCAATGCATGGTACATGGGCATTTTTTGCATTTCACCCTCATCGAAATGTGGCCACTACAACCAGGATTTGATCCGTAAATCTTAGCAGCACAAGGCCATAGCCACTATGCCACCACAGCGAGTCATGCACATTTTTTCTGACAAGCATCACCACAAGAGAGAGTAAAATGCACTCACGAAAATGTAGAGTTCTTGTTGGCAAATAGCATCAAAGTAGGCCTGGTAAGCCTCTTCGATGGGCTGCAGGTATGCCACATTGCCATGCAGGTGCTGGGCAAACTGCACAAACAAGGACAAAAGGCTTAAGGGGAAGTCCCAATCACACCTGCAGACTTGAGCTCTTACTCGCCTACTGTGGCGGCAGTGGGCTCTCACATTGGAAACCACCATCTCTTTTCATGAAAATTCTTTGAAATGTGCGAAACAGGGTCATCGTTCACGGCACTATTGACTGCTATGGCCAGCAAAGGCCTACACAAATTACCAACCACAAATGTTGCGAGGTAGCTCAATGGCTAGCGTATCCAGCTCCCAAGTGCACATTGCCACTCATTGCTGCTTAGGCAAACACAATGACGACGGCGCTGGGCCAAGTGTTATTTTCCTTTGCTATATGGTGAGGCTGTAAATGAGGCCTGGCGATACCCCAGTGACAACGGTGCATCTTGATGTTGCATTTGCTTTGAGCAGCCGGCTGTCCGCAACACAGTGTACTGACCTGGACATCCATAGAAGTGACCATCTGCCAGTACACATTTACTTGAATTGGTTACATCCTCCAGCTCCGCACACTGTGCATAGCATTGACTGGCTCACCTGCTGGATCATCCCATCAGCATACAAAATCATAGATGTCATCATGTCCCCTTTACAGAACAAAACAAAACATTTCGGTGCACTTAAACCTAGACTGCCTATTGATGGCCACTACAAGTGACTTCGTATAATATGGTGTAGAGCTGAATGGAAACATTTTGGCAGAACCCACCTCGTGATGACTGTCGACATTCAAACAATGTAACTACACTCAGTATGCCTGAAGACACCTTTATTTAAAATCTGCAATGTTCAATCAGAGATTTCCCTTGCTTCGGTTTCAATACCAATAGCACAAATCCCACACTTGTGTGGGGATTTATTTATACAGTGCTGTGTGGGCACAAGATGAGAGGAAAGCAATATGGCAGGCGACAACAGCATCCAATTCATCTAGCCAGTAGGAGCGAGTAAAACCATGTAGCCAGTAAACCTTGAAGAAGACAGCTACAAGCGCGGGCGCAGAACTTACCGGTTTCTTGCCTGCAATGCCATCTGCAAGAAACGCTAAGTCTCGTTGCACAAGGTCTGGGCGTCAAGTGGACACACCCAAGAGACTTAATTTGTGAATACTTCTGTGTAAATATTAGGAGTGTGCGAATACTCAAATATCACTAAATTGAATAGAATAGTGAATATTTGAATAATTCGATTCCCTAATTGGACATCTACTATTCAATTTTACAAATGTTCAATGTGATTGGTGTAGAGACCCGTGCAGTGCCACATGTCACCTGTGCCATGGAGCCCCCTCGTGCTCAATGCCACTCAAGCAAGTGCTTCACTTCATTTTCGGCACGCAACGAGTGCTGAGTGCGCCGCGGACGGGCTGCCCTGGCTGGCACAGTAGCAGACTATGTTCCCCGACGCCTGTCTGATGCAAGAATCGCACACACATCGCCCAAACGCCGCAATTCGCAGAAAGGCTCCACATCGACAGGGTCTGCTCTGTCGGTACAAGGTTCGGCTGGGTTGACAGGACCAATCCAAATGATAATGCGACGCCGGGCAGAGGGAACGGAAACAAAAGCAGTGCATATTAAAGTGCGAAAGCATGTGCAAAGACTGGGACAACTACCTGCCATTATGTACGCGGATTGCGTAGCATACGTGGCGATGAACTTCACGCTGCTTCAACAGCCGTCAATCTAACCCGCACACGTGATCTCGGGACCTATCATTGATGAGCCAACTGTACGAACATATTAGTGGCAAGCATTCTCAGTGATGGAAGCAACATTTTACTTTTTGGAGCAGATTTCTGAGCTGAAGAAATGCCAGTTTGGCGCAGCCATAAGTGTTTTCGGAGCAGAAAAAAATGCTAGCTTGGAGCAGCTATTGGTGTTTTCAGAGCAAATGGCAAAATGTGCCGTATAACTCCTGGAGTTAAAAGCATCACCGAAGCGCCTCATAAATATTAACATACAATAATCAACACAAATTGCACTAAACAAACAATTAAGAAGATAGAGGGTCATCGAATGCACAGCAAAATGAGCTATATATTTAAAATACCAGTACTTGTGGCAGAAATGAGATCAAACCGGTAAAGCTGATACCCACATTATAGAAGTAACCACAGTCACATATAACCATTGCCAAAGCAGCAGTTGATAATCGGTATGAGATTAGAGTTTTCTCAGTCACTTTCACATTTCTCCAAAATAGTCTGCATGTCAAGTTCAAAAATACAGCTAAATGAACTATATATTTAAAATGCCAGTTTTTGTGGCATAAGTGAGATCAAAGCCAATAAAGCTGAACATCACAATGTAAAAGTAATCAGTCACATATCACAGTTGCCACAGCAGCAGTTGGTAATCAGTATGATATCGAATTTTCCAGCACCGCTTTGGAGCAGGTTCAGAGCAGTTACAAACAAAAATGACAGTTTGGAGCAGCATGTAGCAGCATTTCTCTTTTGGAGCAATTGGATCAGCGCTTCCATCACTGCATTCTGCGATGACTTGCAGCCCATTATCACACTGATCAGTGACGAATTTTCATCACGGCCACATTGCCTAGGCCATTAGGCCTAATCGGCGCTCTTCATCGCCGACACCTGATGAACAGATGGGAAGTTGATGAACAGATGGGAAGTTCCCCGCCAGTCAACAGGTGTGGCCTATTCTCCGTCAACAACACAGGTCATTAACTTTGTTAGTGATGAAATGTGGCTTAACCGCAAATACTAAGTTGAAGTGGTCTGTTTAAATACCATTCCAGAAACCTCGCAATGTTTGTTTCATGTCAAGAAAAGGCATAGTTTATGATAAAATTGCATCTGAATAGAGTTAAACTTGGATATAACGAAATTGACAAATTCTCGAAAAACTTCGTTATAAAGAGGATTTCGTTATATGCAGGTTCGGCACGAAAATGCGAAAAATAAACGTTTACCGTATTTACTCGATTCTAACGCGCCCTCAATTGTAACGCGCACCCGTTTTCCGTTTTCGTCGAAGCACTCATCCTCGGAATGTCACACCAGGTACCGGATGCGTGGATGCGTGTCGTTTCGCACAAGAGCGAGGCATCGGAAACGAAGAGCGAGCTTCACGATGGCGTCATATAGTGTTACAGTAGAACCCCACTGTTACGTTCCCGGGGGCTGCATTTTCTCGGCTGTTACGTCGTTTTCGGCCGGTCCCGGCACAGCTTACATA
Organism: Dermacentor silvarum; assembly: GCF_013339745.2. Classification (NCBI taxonomy): domain Eukaryota; kingdom Metazoa; phylum Arthropoda; class Arachnida; order Ixodida; family Ixodidae; genus Dermacentor; species Dermacentor silvarum. The sequence continues at coordinate 7,994,508 of NC_051160.1, forward strand.
GAACCCAATGCATTAGTAACCCCGCTGTTGCGTCACAACTGTGGGCCCGTTCCCGCATCGTACGTTGCGAACTGCCCCCCCCCCGTGCCGGCCGGAGCGGTCATTTTGTCTTTTCATGTCACTTGGCTTCGTGGCTTGACGATGGCATTGGCCGCCCAAAGTGCCTGGGGCGACAACTATGACGTTTTTTAGGTTTCCGCCAGCAAAAGTATGGCCCTTGAGATCCGTATTTCCTATCTAAAGCGTGCAAGGGGAGCCGACCACCGCGTCTAAATCTCGCGTGTGCAAAAAAGAAAAGCAGAGAGAAAGCGCGCCTTCTTCCGTTGCGCTTGAGGCACCGGCAAGGGAGCGAGGAGGAAGGGATAGCGGACGGCATTGTACTCTGGCATCAACTGCGTACTGCGCGGCGGCACACGGTCACGTGGGCCATATCTTGAACGTTGGGGGCAGAGTCTAGGCAGTGTAGGTGCGTCACCGGCTCGTAGCTTTGTGCGTGCTGTGTGTTCTTGGCGATCAATTTGCGTTGAAGCGATAGACAACAGCACGAAGGTCACTTCGGTCACTTCTGCAGCGGTGCTTAAATTCCTCACGCCAGCGTTTGACAGTGCGTCCGTGCTCATCGACTGTGATGTGTTCATGTTTACCTGTCGGCGCTGACACCATGCTTGTTAATATAGTTAATAAGCGAATGTTTACAAGTTTATACGGCCGATAAAACTACTATCCTTACTTTGTATAGCTGTCTACTAATTTGCTATCGCAATTGATGCTTCGGCTTTCGCGCAAAACTACGACTTTTTTTCACACGTAAGAATTAAAATGATATTGTGTGCAGTTCAACACTACTCCCATTTCTCAATTTTTCCTGTTTCTCTGCTCTTGCATTTCCTGGCTCTTACGTCTTTTTTTTTTTGTCTTTTTTTTAACGCTCCTGTGAAAAACATATCAGCGAGGTTCTACTGTACTCGAGTATGCAGATATTGTCTGGGACCTTCACACAAAGGCTGGTATAGACATTATCAAAAGAGTACAAAGAAATGCACTTCGATTTATCTACAATGCTTATGATTGGCGCATTTCAGTCACCAATTTAAGATTGCGATCTGGGCTCCAGAGACTAGAAACTCGTCGTAAAATGCACCGTCTACAAACAATGTTCAGCATAGTTAACGACCACACTAAAACGAGATTTGATAACTACACGCAATTTAATGAATCGCGATTTACCAGAGGTAAGCACAATCGAACAATATTATTGCCGCATGCTAGAACAAATGCATATATCTTTCTTCCTTTCTGACCAAAACACTTCACGAATGGAACGACCTTCCGCAAAGCGTGGTAAATTCAATCACTCCCGGTCATGCGTTCATTGTTTCTTTTTTGCTTGTGTTACATATCCTGATGTCTCTTATTACGCCTTTCCTATTGGCAGCAAATGTGATGGCGTCATTGTAATACTTTGTACTTGTGTATTAGAATATGTTTGCCCTGCTTATTATGCTTTCTTTCTTTTTTTGTTCCCTTGAGGGAAACGAGTTTGAAATCACGTGATGTTTGTACCACTCCTGCCTGGGCTTCCAAAAGGAAGCCGGCAGTATTGTGAAATAAATAAATAAATTAGTGCCCGAGAATATCTAAGGCATCAATGTTATCGCGAACAGAGATTTAGTAATCAAGAAATTTAGACAAATGCAAGACACGATTTGAGACTTCCCTGGGAAATTCAAGTACTAGCCCAATGATAAAGCACTCCTCATGATAATTCTGTTGCTAGTACTCAACCACTCGTAATAAGAAGATCATCGTAATGCATTATGAGACAAAAGAGAATGCGACCCATTCGTTCTATTTGATTTTTAGCAAAACAACACATTACTCTTGGCAACGACACGGGAGGTCAAAAGGTTTCATTTTCTCCCCTCTACACTGCCCGTGGTTTCGCGTTTCAGTAGTTTTGTTATTGCGTAGTGCTGCACTTGTTTTGCTGGCTTCCACAACTTGCATAAACTGCAAGTAGCAGAGAATGCCACGCCCATGTGTCTCAAGAGTGACAAGCAAGCCACATGCATCTCGGGTGAAGAAGATGATGACGCCGGCCGGTAAAAGGAAGGAATGTACAAAGGTACGTGAAGCGCATGAAGCCCGGGAGAAGAGAGACGAGCTGGCATTGCTGACATGGGCATGGACTGGTGCAGACGCATCTCGAGCTGTGCTCTGGTGACGTGATCAGGATTCATCGGGGACCGGAGAGGAGACGCAGTGTTGTACGGTACGGCGTTCCTGGAATTAGTTCCTTTTGGAAGGAACGGACGAATGCCAGCGTTCCATTAAGGGTCGGTGGAACTGCAACAGTAACTCGTTACGTTTATGAAGGGATGACACAGGGAACGGCGTTCCTTCTGAAACGTTCCACGGCATTGAGCAGACGCAGGCACGTACGCAGCACATCATGCAGGACGGATGGGGCTCTGCGTGAGGCGCAAGGAACTACCGCCTGCCTATCACGTGACTGTGGGACATTTTTTTCGCGAGTTCTCCCCTATATTTTTTTATGACTAGGCTTCAAGATTTTCATGTGACCATCAATATAAAGACAAAGTTGGTTGCGGTGATCAAACCCAGCCAGCGCAGATGTTGCCACCTCGTCCGCGCCCGCAGATTTCTTCTCGTTCGGGCACCCGAAATTAATGAGACCCTTCCAGCCGAGGAACAGGATGAGCTGTCGTGGTACTTGCTGGTACTATTAGACTCCCCGCAGTCGCAGATGAAGAACTTTGATGGACTAAACCGACTTATCCTCAAGTGCAACATGGCAGTACCCTCAAGTGCTTCGGTGGAACGGCTCTTCCACATTGCCAACGAAGTGCTGACGAAGAAACGGGTTCGTCTGTCGGACAACAACATCGAGATGCAACTCTTGTCGAGTTCAAACAAGGGACTTTACCAACTTGCGAATATGTATAGTGGACATTTTTCTTCCGCTCATACTGTAATATTGAATCAGCATTCATTAAACGCCTATGTATTGTACCTTTCGATGCGGTTTCTTGTGCAAGAAATTTAATGACTGATACATGTGAGTAACTTTTTATTTGCACATCTGAAGTGCAGTATCCTGACTACGCATTTGAAGACCGAAGCGGAAGGTGCCATATGCGTTGCACTTGTAATAGACGAGCAACAAAGTTGCAGTTAGACATGCCTGGAGTATGTCCGGTGATCCCTGAACAAAGTCGTCTAGAAGCGTTTCTTTGGATTCTTTTTATCTCCAGATAATCTGCTGTCCGCGATGTTCAGATTCGTATAATATACATAGTTCGATGCGAGTTTTAAATTGCTCACTTTATTTCACCTTAGGATTATCAGACACTATATTTAAATTTAAAAACATCAAATGTAACGTTAATGTAATGACATGTTCCAATGTTTGAACTGTAACTGGAATGCATTCCTTTTGCATTAAAGGAACTTGCAATGGGAACTCGTTTCAATATTGGGAAGAAATGAGGAACGAGCTTTCGTTCCTGTTTTTGAGGAACGTATACAACAATGAGGAGACGTCTGAGAGGTGGCCAGCGACAGCTCCAGCTTCCGAGCCCCGGCTACAGTGCCATGGCAGTGCTCCACTTCCTCGGTCCAGCCCCGTGAAGCCATCACTTGCGACCGTCCCGTGCCACGGAGGCAATCGCCGGGCCACGTCAGCAACCCGACGCACTACCGGCTACGACCACGTCCTGTGCCACATGGGTCCCGGGTGCACTGCCGCCACTGCAGAAACCAGCCCCGTCAAGGGACAGTGACGGAGGGCAATGCCTGCAGCGCGATGGAGTTGAACAACGGCGTCTTGCGACACGCCGACTGGTCACTGCCACGTCATGACAGTCAGACTGTTTGTTCTTTAGCATATCGAGAAACAAGACACTATAGCTTGGGTGTTGCTTTGTTGTTGTTTTTTGTATTTATTTAGCAGGTGTTTATAGAGTTTTTTGCTGTATTTCTTTGTCACTTTTCTGGCTTGCTCATTTTTGTGTTATAAATGTTTTTTAATGCGTTGGTTATCTTGTCTCTGTCCGATTCTGAGGCGCTGAAATTCATGACGTGGACGAGGAGCAGGGCAGACGCATCTCCAGCTGTGCTCTGGAGACGGGAAGCGGCAGCTTCGAGGACCATGAACCGGAGAGGGGATGTCCGAGAGTTGGCCAGCGACAGCTCCAGCTCCTGAGCCTCGACTACGTCGCCAGGGCAGTCCACGGCCCTAGTCCTTCCCCATGCTGCGGTAACCGGCCGCTGCCCAGTGCCACAGAGGCAATCGCCTGGCCACATCAGCGGCACAACAACCGACTGGCCCAGACCACGTTGTGCGCCACGCGGGTCTCGGAAGAGGACAACAACCCCATTGCTCGCAAGTGAGGTCGTCACCTATGTCGCGTCGGAACTACACAAGCCGATATCTCGCGCCGTGCCCATGTTCATCACTATTCCGACAGTCAGAACATTGATTCTTAGGAACTACGTGTCACTTGAACAGTCAGACTAGGTACAGTATACAGCTAATATCTAGTTTGTTTTTTAACAGCGGAGATGTTTAAGCCGGCCGTAATGTGTGCCACCTGCCACTGTGTTGCCTAGCAACCACCTCGCAGCACGTCGCGCGCTATGCTCGGGAGAGAGAAAGAGAAAATGAGAGCGCAAGAGAGAAACAAATTATAGCAGCACCAACGAGGCAATGCGCAGAGGTGCTGCCGATGCGATCCGCACTTCTCCGTTTCCCCGCATTAGCGCCGAACGCTCGCAGTGTCCGTGACTGCAGCAGGCGCCTCTGGCAGTGGCTCGGCCGAGCTCCCACTAGCTGTGCGCTGCTGCGCATGCGCCGTGATGTCATCCCGGCGTGTCGTTTGCTGCCCGCCGCCCGTACACTGTGCATAGCTTTCGCCCCACTTCCCCTACGTGTGCTCGGACTGCAAGTGCTTCACAAGGCGTTCCCCGATGCCACGGACCACGAAAAAATGCTTACACACTTCGTATAACTTAGCATCACTTGGCATTACTTCATATAACTTAGCATCACTTCGTATAGCCAGGACCAGCTAGGAACCGATCAGCTCCGCTGTGTTTAGCCTTGCGCCACTAGTGCAAGCTACTCCAATTTTTTTTTCTTATGTATATAGATAGTTTTGTGAATGTCTTGTGTGCGTATAGGGTTTCTGCTGTGTGAGTTTACTTTGCTGTTTGTTTGTGATGAGCATGTGATGTCACCGGATTCCCGAACGGTCCATATGCCACTTGACAAAGAGCAGCTTCAGCGGCGAATACAACGCTCTGTCTTTGCTCACTTGCGTTTTGTGCAGAAAACTGTAGCGCCATCTGTCAGGCCCCGTTTTACTCACCAATGGCAGTAAAGGTCGGTGAAGGTGTGTGCGTCACCACTCACCTCTCGGGGGCGGACAATTTGAATTGCGCTAAAGGTATGCAGACCCTTCGGATGCAATTTTCTCATAAACTAAGTCTTTTCTTGGCACGAAACAAGCACTGCAAGGTTTCTGGAATGGTATTTTAACAGTCCATGTCGACTTAGTATTTACCTTTCGGGTCCCTTCAAGAGAGCAACGGGAAACTGAATTGAAATCGAGCTGGTGGACAATGCCAGAATACAAAGCCAACAATGCTGCAGGAACGAAACAAGACACTCACTTCACGCCACCTGAAGCAGGGAATGGCGGTGCATTTGGGTTATCACCTATTAAGAGCGTGCAGTACACTTCCAATGGCACTACACACCACACGCTGTGAAATAGACAGCTGAAGATGCTTTATCGCTATAGGGTTGGCAGTGATAGCTGTGAATGAGGCGTGCGACGACCCTGAAGGAGATTTTCTGGCACCGGAATAGGAAACTGAATGCGCACTGGCGTTATGGCGTGAGACAGGCAAGCGAGTATTGCAGGAAACCTGTTGCAGCAGGGAGCTCGATCGCACAAACCTCGCGCTTGTTTATACGAGTATAGCAGCCGAAAAATATATAAGATCGCAATTTGGTGATGTACTGAACGTTGGTGCCAAAAGATTGTGTTTTCCGGAATGCACGAACCGTTAAAAAATGAGCATTGGGTCATTTTTTTTTCTTGATTGTGAACGTTGGCCCTGGGAAATCGTACGGAACGAGATCATATCAATGACGTTCTACGGTATTAAAGAATCTCGGGGAAGAGATGTAGAGGGCGCTAGGAGCACTCTTAGGTATATAAAAGGAACTGATAAAGGTGGGGTCAGTTACCGTCCAGCGTAGGTTGTGCTTACATTTCTGTCGAGACAATCGACCATGCAGCAGTCGCTGCCCTGCCTTTTGCCATAGCAGCTAAAGGATAGGACTCACCACTTGTAGCGGGGCCTGTGCCAGTTGCGGGTCCAGCCCACAGATGGCGCCGGCGAGGAGGAGGCGCACTCGCTGCTCAGCATACGTGTGCAACGTGGACAGGGCCTGGCTCACCTCGGGCACCAGCTCAGCCAACTGCCAGAGCAGGGCACGCACCCCGTTCTCATGCGAATGCCGCGTCACGGGCACGTCCAGCCCTGAAGCACGCCCGTCACCTGCCACAAGACGTTCGTCACAGTTTCAGATGACTGCAGTATCCTGACATGCACCTCCCACTTGTTTTCAATGTGCAATTATTCATTGATCTTTTAATTTTTGAAATAATAGACAAATTCAAATACAAAAGTTTACAGACACTGTTGGGCACCATAGCCAACGGGCTAGCAATGTAGCCATTCACAAGAGTACAAGAATCAAACTGGTAACGACCTACATATTTACACCGTTAAGGGTCCCAATTTCTTATTGCAGATAGAAATTCTTCATAGAGACCTACTTGGTGAAAAAAGCAGGAAATAATTTTCTAGGTAACAAAGCGACAACTATATTTATTGTCTGTAGTTCTATACAATGTGGTTTGTGGCGATCCACAACACCAGTGTGGTGATGAGGCAGAAAAAAAGACGAGGTTTTTTGTTATTATTTATTTATTATTTATTTATTTTATTTATTTTGTTGCGAAGGATACGAACACGCCCATAGCGGGTCACGCTCTCCAGCCGTTTCTAGTGGGTCGATCCCTCCTGCGTTTTCCTCGAGAAACGCCGCTCGTGCCGAAAGCTCGGACCTTCAAACAACGAACGGCCCAAACGGCTGGTGTCTAATAAACGCCTTTACAAGTGATGGAGGTGCTGGGTCATTGTGGCCATCGACCACCCTACCAGCAGCTACAGCACACGATGTTGCCTCCTTCCTGCTTCGATGATTCATCTTGCGACATGGGCCACTCCAGGAACTACTCGGTGATCGTGGGCGTGTCTTCTTCTTCTTCTTTCTGGGGTTTTACGTGCCAAAACCAGTTCTGATTATGAGGCACGCCGTAGTGGAGGGCTCCGGATTAATTTTGACCATCTGGGGTTCTTTAACGTGCACTACAACGCAAGCACACGGGCGTTTTTGCATTTCGCCTCCATCGAAATGCGGCCGCCGGGGCCGGGATTCGATCCCGCGACCTCGTGCTCAGCAGCGCAACGCCTTAGCTGACTGAGCCACCCCGGCGGGTGATCGTGGGCGTGTCTTCCTGTCCGAAGTAGTTGAAGCCATTCTCAAGGAGTGCCACGTTGTTCATCGCACAACTGCGGCATACCACCCCCAAACCAATGGCCTTACAGAATTCTTCAACCGTACGCTCGGGGACATGCTTACTATGTACATCGCCTCCGACCACACTAATTGGGATGCCATTCTGCCCTTTGTAGCTTACGCGTATAACACTGCCACTCAGAGCACGACTGGCTCTTCACCTTTTTTCTTACTGCATGGTTGGCACCCGTCGCACACCATCGACAATTCTACCGTAACGGCCGGATGCATCTGAATGTGTGCCCATTTCTGACACTGCAAAGCATGCTGAGGAGTGCCGCCATCTCGCACGGGTCTTTACATCCAATGACCAAGAGCGGCAGAAGAGCACGCGCGGTGACACCACTTCTGCCCCCACCTTCCTTCCTGGAGTGCTTGTGTGGCTCTCGATTCCTTCCGCTACACCTGGTCTCTCAACCAAACTAGTGCCCAAGTATGAACGCACATCCCCCGTCAACTACGTGAACGAACCAGTTGATCCTTCTGCGAACATGCACCGTCGTGGATGCGACACTGTCAACGTCGAGCGCCTCAAGACCTACTATGACCCTGTCATAGTGACCAGCTGTTAGGTCGCCCGACGGCTCCCTCTTCGTTCCCGGGGGTAACTGTAGCGAAGAATACGAACGCCATAGCGGGTCACGCTCTCCAGCCCTTCCTAGTGGGTCGATCCCTCCTGTGCTTTCCTCGAGAAACGCCGCTGCTGAGAGCTCGGACCTTCAAACAACGGATGGCCCAAATGGCTGGTGCCTAATAAATGCCTTTACAATTAATTAATTAATTATTTATTTATTTATTTATTTATTTATTTATTTATTTATTTATTTATTTATTTATTTATTTATTTATTTATACATACTGCAGCCCAATTGGGCTATCGCAGGAGTGGGTGTGTACATTGGATACAACATCAAAACATTTTTCTGCACAACTCAACTTCAACACCTTGAAAATCAGGATTGTTTCAAAATCAAAGATACAACAAGTAATAATAAACATAGCATGAATCGATTTAACTGAAACAAAAATTCCTCTAAAGGAAATGACCTAGTTTTCCCTGGTAGTAAGTTCCATTTTTCAATTGTACGAGGAAAGATGCTGTACTTAAATAAGTTAGTACACAGTAGAAATGGTGCAAGGTTAAGTTTGTGGCTATTCCTAGTAGATTTCAATTTAGCAGGAGACAAATAGTTGTTCGTTATTAAATAGCATGGGGTGTTAATGAGATTATGCAACAATTTAACACATTCATGATCGCGCCGCTCGGACAGAGGTCGTAGACTTAGTGCAACAAGGTGAAACGAGGGTGAGAAGTTCCAGTCATAACGGCAGTATATGAAACGGATTGCTTTCTTTTGAACTGATTCGAGAGTGTTAATGTCAGAATGGGTCAGATGAGCGATTTATATGTTACCAGTTTTGTATCACGTGGAGCTTTTCGCAATGTGCGATTTAAATAGCCTATTTTCTTTAATGCTTTATTACATGTGTATTCAATATGCCTTGATCACGACATGTTAGGTGTGAAGATGAGGCCAAGGTACTTGTATTCGGACACCCATGCAAGGCAAGAGCCATTAAACAATTAATTAAATAGAAGTGCGCTTACTGAAAGATAAAGTGACAGTTTTTTTTAATTTATATTCATTTGTCGCACCACCTGCAAAATTGGGCAAAAGAATCGTTAAGCGAAATGTGATCAACATTCGTGTTAATTACGTTATATAGCACGCAGTCGTCAGCATAAAGGTGGATTTTTGTGGACACACAACTTGGCAAATCATTTATATACAATAAGAACAAAAATGGCCCCAGGAGTGAACCCTGGGGAACTCCGGACGACACATTTACTATAGATGAGTTTGAGGAATTAAACGAAACATACTGGGAACGGTTATGTCAAAAGCTAGCGATCCAATCAACTAAGGATGAGTTAAGTATAGCACAAAGTTTATGGAAAAGTTTTGAGTGTGTAACAGAGTCGAATGCCTTGGAGAAATCTATGAAAATGGCATCAATTTGATTTCCAGTGTCCAGAGCGTGTGAAATGTCATGTGAGAATTCTACGAGCCGAGTTATTTTACTAAATCCGCGACGAAAACCATGCTGGACATCACTCAAAATTTTATTATTTTCAAGAAACTCCATAATATGCTTAAAGATTTTATGTTCAAGAAGTTTAAATGATTGAGACGTTAACGAGATTGGACAATAGTTTAATGGTGACTGTTTGTTGCCGGATTTATGCATAGGAAGAATTTTTGCCAATTTTCAAACCAAAGGAACTGTCGAGGTAGATAATGACTTGAAAAATTACAGTCAAATACCAGCTAGTCCAAGCGCAATATCTAACAAGAAAAGCGTTGTTAATGCCATCAGGGCCACACGATATCTTATTTTCTAATTGCAAAATTAGATTCAAAACACCTTCGAGAGACATGGTAATATTGCCAATTGAATAAATGTGAGTCATGAATGAAGGCAGGTATGTCGAAGTTATCAGTTGTGAATACCGATTGAAAATATTCATTGAATGCAGTGGCGATAATTAATGGGTCACTGGAAGGTACATTATTTATAACAACTGTATTTGTGGAGGCTGACCTCGGTAGAATTGAAGCCGAAAATTTCCTAGGGTTACTCATTTGATCTTGCAATGTAACGCTTAAATAGAAGTCTTTTGATGAATTAATTTTGAGGCGAAGTTCCTCCTTGTCGACATTAAGTTCAGCTATTTTAAGGGGATCGCCGTTTCATTTTAAGCGCCTTAACCTAGCAACACAACGCGACAAGTGAAGTATGTCACATGAAATCCAGGGTAGATGAGGATGTTTCTTTTTTTTTCTTCAGAGGGACGACGCGCTGGATGCAACTTGTCACAATCATTTGAAAAGAGGCCACCAAGAAATTCACATTAAATTTGCTGAGTCGTTCGAAATCATCAAAAGAATCACACAGGACACGAATAGACGAGTCGGCGGCGCGTGAGAAATCAGGGAAAGTAGAATAAACAAAAGGGTTGTTACAAACTGGAACAGAAATGGTTAAAAGAATGGCCTTGTGGTCTGAAATACCATCTGTAACTTCGCATTCGAAGCCATTATCTAAAAGGCGGGGACTAACAAAAACTAAATCTAAAACTGCAGCACCTCTTGTGTTTGCGTCAACAACTAGTTTTAAACCAAAACATAATAAAAAATCTAACAGCGCTTTGCTTATTTCCACATCATGGCCGGAAAGCGATAAAGATGGCCACAAAATACCGGGGGCGTTGAAATCTCAAAGACAGATCACGCTTGAAGAAGACAAGATGCGCTCGTGCATGAATGTCGTTAAAGCGAGCAGCTGAGCTATGTTTGATGATGGCGGGTGGTAGATAACGCCAAATACTATAGAAATGTTTTCAAAAAAGACCTTACGATGTGGGGAGCACACGCCGCCACCTTCTCCCGCGGGCACTCGCCGTCGCTTGCGCACGTAGCGCACTCGGTCGGCAGGTGGAGATCTTCTCGTGCGCGCGCAGCGCACGCAGCGGGAGCCGGGCGGACACGGGAGAGATGCACTTTGCCCTCTCCCGGTTCTCGCTTGCCTCTCGCAACACGCGTGCCCGCGCGGGAAGAGGGAAAGTATCCAACGGGCGAGGAGGACATTCCCCTCGCGAAAAGGTAAAAAGGTATAAAAGAGCGCGACCGAGAGATTCCCGGGCCTCTCTGACCTCGCTACAACTACCTGCCCGTTCGGATTTACCCGCTGCAACCCGTGAGTGACCTCGTTTGCGCGACTACCACACGCGACGAGGCAAGCCTATTTTATTACTTATTATACAGAGCGGACTTCCCTCTGCAAGTGTGTTTTATTGCCCAAAGCAATAAACGTTGTTGAGTTGACTCGCTTGTTGCCTTATTCGCCCGAACCCTACGTAGATGCGATTATATGCGCTACCGGGTTGGGAAAGACCCCCCCAACACTAAACTGATTCTGTATCAGGTGGGTTGGGGAGCATTGGGTAGCATCGCCAAGTGATTTAAATATACCTGTCTCTGCTAGCAGCTATATTTCAGCTCTTCATATTAACGCCCAGTCGGCCCGGAACAAAAAAGACATCATCACAACTTTTATAGATAATTTTTAATTTTGTTTTGACGTAGTTATGATGACTGAAACTTGGTATACAAGTGAACTGGAGGTACTGAAATTGCCTGGTTATAAGTCTCACTTTCTAAATCGTCGCGCTAAAAAAGGCGGTGGTCTTACGTTAACGGTTCAAGACAGATTTGAAAGCGAACTGCTCTCGAATTACAGATGATTATGAAATTCTTACGGTAAAGTGCAAATATGGCATTTCATCGGTTATGTATCGCCCACCTGGAAGGATGCTACCTTCATTTTTATCTTTTTTAGACGAATTTCTTGCTTGGATTAACGACAATAATTACAAACTAATTTTGGGAGGTGATCTTAACATTGATTCCTTGAGCAACTCAGCGTCACAGGCTCAACTTACGGAAATGCTCGTAGTAAATGCGTTGGTAAACGTGATAAAACAACCGACACGTATACAGTTAAGTAAGTCAACATGTATTGATGCTTTTATAACAAACTGTCAAAATCAGACAATTGACTCAGGAGTTCTCGGATCACATATTAGTGACCATTTGCCCATATACATAATGCAAAGCTTTAAAAAAACAAAAAACAAACACGAAAGGCCTGTCACATACCGTAACGCAAACCAGGAGACATTGCAGCGTTTTCGTTCAATTTTATTAGCTACAGACTGGCGCTCCATCTACAGCAGTGGTAACGCTACTCGCTCGTATGAACTACTAATAGACAAAATTAAAACAGCCTTCACCGTAAGTATTCCGTACATCAAAAAGACCCGTCCCCGTAAGGCAAGAAAGCCGTGGCTTACTTCGGAATGCTTGAAGGCTATCATCGATAAAAATGCACTGCTTCAAAGGTTCTTTAGGTAAAAAGCGCCTCCGATTTACAAGCGTTTAAGAAACATAGGAATAAAACAAATAACCTTTTGCGCAGACAAAAAGAACGATACTTTTATAACTTGTTTAATCACGAAGTATCTAGAAAACCGGAACTTGTCTGGAAAAGGCTGAATTCTTTCTTAGAAGGTTATTCTAAAGAAAACACTGGCCCCACTGAGATCAAATTAGACAATACATTCACTGGCCGTAAGCTAGCTGACCTTTTTAACAATTTTTTTGCCTCTGTCACAAGCAGTGTGCATAATACTTCCTGCATGGAATATATGCCTTCGAGAACACGTGAATCTGCGTATTTGTTTCCCATCTCCCAGCCAGAAGCTGTAGCAGTGTTCTTATCCCTCAAAAATAGCAACTGCGCCGACCCTGATGATCTACAAATTCGACCGGTCAAGTACGTGCTTGACATCATTGCCCCAGCCCTAGCACATGTGATCAATATAATCTTTTCTTCTGGCGATTTCGCGAGACAGCTACAAGTTGCTAAAGTTACCGTTATTTTCAAAGGTGGTGACAAAAATAATATATCAAACTACAGGCCTATTTCCATACTGCCCATTTTTTCCAAAGCTATTGAAAAGTTGATACACGTAAGAATGAATAGTTTTTTGAGTCGCCATAACATCATAACGCCCTTTCAGTTCGGCTTTAGCAAAAAACGTTCCACGGAATCCACGTTACTTCTTCAAAAAGAAATCATATTAGGTGGTTTTGAGCGTCAACGTTACATAGTTGGAATATCAATCAATCATTTTATTATTACACATTAATACAGTTACAAAGTAATACAGAAGGAGGTCCCAAAGTAAAAACTGTCAGGGGGACCTCTTGTTAGTACATGCATAAAAATGTAGAGCATACGATTAGCAACTAAGGTAAAAATGGCGGTAAAAATACAAATCAATATAACCAAAGTAAATGAATAAAAAATATCACGCCACCTAAGGCTTGCGATTATGGAAAAATGCAAATAAACAAAATAGAAGTAATTAATCAATCATCCGGTAGTTGAAGATTACACAGAAAAGAGCAAAAATAATTTTACTTTGAAATATATATGTAATTTCAAACATAAGAATAATTGAATAGGAATGTAATGATTATATAACATCAACCGTGCGCAATCCAACACAGCAACAAAAGTAATGTATATACAGCTAATAATATAGGAACACAAACCGAGAAAAACAATAAAAAGTTGATAAACCATAATGTATGCGCATATATATATATATACACATTCACATATATGTATTAGTTAACGTATGTTGTTAGTAAAGACTGTTTTAGAAGCCGACAGAAACAGTGTAGCGAAGGGCTTGATTTAATATTTGATGGCAGAGAATTCCAAAACGAAATTGCAGAAAAGAAGGCTGTCATTTTACCGTAGTTAGTGTTTACTTTTGGAAGCAAGAGGTTATTATTTTCAGAAAACCATGTGTTATTTGTATTGTAAAGTAGCGTTGGGGGAAGTAGCTCAGTAGTAGCTCAATATTTATCGACTATCCAAAAGCCTTTCATCGGATTAATAACAACACACTTTTAAAAAAGCTACAGCATTACGGATTCCGTGGGGCATTTTTCACACTTATGCAAAGCTACTTGAGTGATCGCCAGCAGCAGGTACAGCTTAATAACTATAAATAAAGCTTTCGATCCCTAAACAGCGGAGTACCGCAGGTAAGCATCCTAGGGCCTCTACTTTTTAATGTATATATTAATGATGTAGTAAGAATAGATGAAAATACCCAATTTAAAGTTTATGCCGACGATACTAGTTTGTTTTTTTTAGGATCAGATTTATTGGAAATTCAAACCAGAGCAAATAACGTACTCACGAAACTGCATACCTGGAGTTTGAACAACTTGCTAACTATAAATACGTCAAAAACAAAAGCGGTTTTATTTGGAGCTAAAAACAAGAAAGTCAACTTTGATTTAGCGCTTTTTCTTGGTACATCAAAAATCGAGGTGGTTCCTGCTCTGAAATGTCTTGGTGTACTCTTTAATAAAAACATGTCCTGGGACTTGCAGTCTGATTCTGTTTGTTCCAGTCTTTCTCGCACGGTTGGTATATTATCGCGCACACATTTTCTTTTGCCTGAGAAAGTAAAACTGTTATTGTATAATTCAGTTTTCCTTTCAAAACTGTGCTATTGCTACCCTGTCTGGGGAACCACCACAATTTCCAACATTCTGGGACTTACTAGATTACAAAAAAGGGCTGTCCGTTTGATTGTCAATGCTCCGTACAACGCACACACAAGGCCCATCTGTAAAAACCTAAATGTAATACCTGTTGACGACTTGTACAATTCTTTACTAATGGCACGCTACAAACAAGGCATTAAAACAAACAATCTGTGCTTGAAAGAACTCGCTAATTTGACTGAAAGTGCATGTTTATGACATGCAAGAAATCACTTTTTGGTTTACGCCACGGACCCGCACTAATTATGGCGGACAAATGATGGCATATACATTGCCTACTCTTTTAAACAACCAGCATTGTTTTCTGGAAGGCTGCTGCTGTCAAGTTTTGATTTTGTACTGGAAAGTTTCTCCAAGTTTTGATAAATTTTGATGTCGTGCAGAAAAGTAAATATTTGCTTTTTAATGGTAATTTCAACACTGTTAGTTTTATTTTTCAGATGTATAGTTTTGGCATTGTAAGCTTGTCGTATAGGAACATTTTCTGTTGCCCCTGTAAAAGTGCAATTATCGGGTACAGACCCCGTCAAGCCTTTTTTGGCTTTTAGTCTGTGCCCCCAGCACTTTGTACATGCTATAATGTACCATAATGACGAAATAAAAAATAAAAATGAAATTTTAAAGTCAGACCGCAAAAATAATGCGACGCCACCTCCTCTTCTATGACGTCTATCAGTACTAACAACTGTAAAACCTGGAGGTGTTATTCCACTATCAAATATGTCATCATGCAACCATGTTTCCGTTACTACAGCAATATGTGGTGAATGGGCGGAAATCAGCGAAAGAAAATTTGGAAACTTGTTAATCAAACTTCTGGCATTAACATTTAAGACGCGTAGAGGTTCTTGTCGTTGACTAATAAGGCGTAAGGGGTTAACAGTGGTGACTTTTGTTTGGCTAGAAGAAACCTTAGTGAGTGTGTTAGTATCATCGTGCCAGTTCTACCTAACTTTCTTAATAAATGTGTGGTCAAAGCTTAAGTGAACAATAGAGCCATTATCCCGAAAGGGTTTAGATGCTTCCCATATGTTTTTTCTGATTGATCGTCTGCGCATTAAAAAATCTTCAGAAATACGAAAGTCAGAACGTTTAAGTTTGTGACCGTTTTTAAGGACGTTTGTTTTCTCGCTATAGTCGAGCAAGTTCATGATAATGGGGCGTGGGCGATCGGCATGCCTACGACCAATCCTATAATACTCGGGCATTCGATTTCAAGTTTTTCTTTGAACCACGTGGAAATGTTAGACAGCAGAAGATTTTGACTTGTAGCTGCTGAAGTTCACTATTCACTTTACCATTGTTTGCAATAGAAGGAAGTGTGACTGGGAGTGATTCCAATGCGGCGACATGTGTCTCTAAGGCATCAAACCTTGATTTAACAACCTGATGAAAGTCCTTGATATCTGCTATTTCTTGTGATATACGTTGCTGACCCTTAATTAATTCAGCAAGCATCTGAGTCACAGAAGACAAGTCAACATCCTTGGCATCTGTGGTACCAGTTTCATCGGCAGTGGATGAGCTTCGCAAACGAGTATCAGGCACCGGGCATTCTTTAGTCTTGTTTGGCTTAGCAGGCCCCCGATTCAGTTCCACATCACCACTCAAGAAGAGACTGCTGATGCAGTAAATTAGGTCAGAGCACACGGATACAAAATCATAAGGAAGAATGAAGGAAGAATGTAGCAATAAATGGGTTCTACCTACAGTACCCTAGTGAAATCTTTACATTGGCGTAGTCGAAAATAGGAACCTGTGGAGAATATGAACATCGCGTTCGACGAGAGACGACCCACCATCGAGAACTGCAAAGCAAGTGACGAACAACATGTTGGGCCACTGGAGGACATCACCACGCCTGATGTTCTATGAAGCGTTCCAAGTGCCTCCGGGAGACGAGTCTGAAACCTATTTTAAAGGACCCATCTCAGCTCGTGAAACTCAACCAGCTGTAACGCCGCAAGACAATGATAAAAGTGTTACGAACGCACTGCTTGACCTTCAGAAATGCCAGATGAAGCAACAGCAGCAGCTAGTAGATCTTTTTGTTACGCTATCAAGATCTGGAAGCAACAGAGAACAGCCTTTCATAAAACCAGACGTATTTGATGGAAATTCGTCCGGTGTATATGCCTGGCTTCATTTTGATGAGTACGCTTGCTCCAGGAACAAATGGTTGACTGACCCGGATCGCATACAGAAAATGCGGGCATTCCTGTGCGGCAACGCACGGAAATGGTACGATCTTCAGTTAACTTCACAGTTGAATGAATCGTGGAAAGATTGGAAGGAGAGTCTCCTTAAGCATTCGAAAAGAATCCTGTGGAACTTTGGAATAACACCATATTCTACAGACAGAAAGCAAGAAACGTCAGAGAATATGCGTAGGAAAAGTGGCATTTAATTTGTATAGCCAACCGGAACTTGCAGAAAAGTCTATTATCGCCCTCATTATACACGTATGATAAGAGAGTGCCAGAAACAAGTTCTAGCTCTGTCGCCAAGCACAATGGACCAATTGCTTCAGTCACTGGCGTGCGTTACGTAACGACTCCAGATTTTAATGTGCCATCAAAAGAGACAAGGGTCACATTTCTAGACAAAGCAACAAATACACGCGAGGCTCGGTATTTCATAACCAGGCAAGAGAGTGCAAGAAGCAAGTTCTAGCTCGGTCACCAAGCACAATGGACCATTTGCTTCAGTCACTGGCATACGTCACGACTCCAGATTTTAATGTGCTATCAAAAGAGAAAAGGATCACATTTCTAGACCAAGCGACAAATACACACGAGGCTCGGTACTCCTTAACCAGTCATACCACCCATAGTCAAGGCATGGCAGAACCTCACCAATATGCTGAAGGAACGGTGTTCCTTGTTAAATCAGGCGTTCTGATAGTGTCGATGCTTGTAAACAACCGAAACATGTCAGCACTGATTGAAAGTGGTGCTTCCGTGAGCGTAATAAATAAAACTATAGTGAATTCCACCAGGATCATTTCCAGAAAGCATATTCGTGTGTGTAACTACGATGGTTCATCTCGGGAATACCATAAATGGACAACAGCAGCTCTTTCAGCAGACAACAGCAGTTCCAAGGTCATAGGTTCAAGGTGGAAGTGCTCATCGCGTCAGCGGTGAACTTCGCCTTTCTTTTATCACAACCCGATATAAACATGAAGATCAACGTACTATGAAATAATGAGGTCACCATTGCACAACCTGATAAAGATATGTGTTCGACCAAAACACCAGCCGAACGAAAGCTATAATGCGCGGAAGACGTGTCGTTGAAGTTCCCCAAGCTAATATGCATTGGGCCATATCCAGAAGCCACAACAGCGATTGAGGTGCCATTCTTGTCGCGCGACAGCACAGTCATCAGA
The DNA here is from genome assembly GCF_013339745.2 of Dermacentor silvarum. NCBI lineage: Eukaryota > Metazoa > Arthropoda > Arachnida > Ixodida > Ixodidae > Dermacentor > Dermacentor silvarum. The sequence continues at coordinate 8,012,791 of NC_051160.1, forward strand.
AAAAGCCATATAGCCTCAGTCATGAAAAAAAAAAGTATGGTTAAGGCAAGAACCTCAAGGCATGTTAGAGGCAGGGATCATTAAGCCATCGACATCATGTTTTGCTTCCCCTATTACCATTGTCCCGAAAGGAGATGGATCATTCAGACTGTGCACTGATTACCGAATGATAAACAAGCAGACCGGCCTTTTTGTATACTCGATGCCTAGGACAGATGACATCATTGACGAGACTGGAGGATGCGAATGGTTTTCACGTATAGACTTCTGCAAGGGGTATTGGCAAGTATCACTAAAAGAAGAAACTAAGAAGTTTACGGCATTTGTCACACCGTTCGACATCTATGAGTATAATCGGTTACCATTTGGCTGGAAGAATTCTAGGTCCTGGTTCCAAAAGATGATGAATGAAACACCGAGCAATTTCACTGGAAAATTTTGCAATGTATATGTGGATGATATCATTGTCTACTCCAGGTAAAGGAAGAACCACGAGGTGCATTTGTGTAAAGTAATCGAGACACTAAGCACCGCAAGAATTTAAAATGAAGAAAAGTTAGTTTTTTTTTGCAATAAGGTGGCTTTCCTGGGAAGGGTGTTTGACGGCAAAAGGAAAAGCACAAAGGAAGAGAGCGTTCAACACATCAAGAAAATGATGAAACTATATGATGTTCATTCCTTCCAAGTGTTTCTGCGACTGACGGGCCATTTCCGTGCATTCATAAGAGACTATGCCAGAAAGAAGAAATGTCTCACCGTACTGGCCCAAAAGGGTGTGCCATTTATGTGGTCAGAAGAATGTGCGAATTGCTAGACCAAGCTTGCCCGCATTATTTCATTGCACCCCCCCCACCCCCCCTGTATTAACGCTCCCGGACTTCAAGCTGATCTTTGAGCTATATACCGACACATCTTATTATGGAGCAGGTGCCATACTGTACCAGCGTGACGCTACAAAACACCGAGGAAAGGAACTAAGGGTAGTGGATTACTGCTCTTCCACTTTAACAAAGACAGAAGAAAATTATGCAACTACGGAGAAGGAAGCACTAGCGGTGGTGATGGCCTTGCGATACTTCAGAAGCTACCTGGAAGGCGACCAGTTCAAACTGTTCACAGACAACCAAGCGTTGATGTACCTGTTAGAGCAGTTGAAGGGCAGAATAGCTCGATGGGTTAGCGAAGTACAATTCAGCTTTGATGTCATACATCGCTCGGGACAGAAGCATCAAGATGTCGATGCCCTATCTCGACTCCACGTGTCGCACGAAATGGGCCCCAACTAGAAACGTAAGCCTGTTACAGCTTTGGGAAGGCACACAGGAGATGGAAGTGAAGAATGGAAAATTCTGCGTTCCAGAGACCAAAGTGCCGACAGTCCAGAAGCTTTACCACGCCAGTCCAGAATCAGGAGGGCCCGATGGATTTTGGAAGACATACCACAAAATAGCCAAGGAATTCACTTGGAAAAACATGAAAGAAGACATTGCAAATTATGCGAAGACTTCATCTTGATTTCATCTTGATTTCACGGAAATCATAAAGAAGGGGGAGGAAGTTAGGACGCAAGCATTCCTTGTCGCCGTGGGCGAGTGCACGCGTCTTGTCGGCGCCAAAGCTGGAAAAGAGGACTCAAACTGCATGATATCATTGTTGCAACAAGAACTCTTCTAGAACGTCAGAGTCGTCGTCTCGGAGAATGGCCCAGCCTTTAAAGCGAAAAACTGAGACTTCGGGCCGAGAGAAGAAATATCGCCCTTCGTTTCCCAGCACCTTAGCATCCGGAAGCGAATTCCCTTGCAGAGCTAATGAAATGATAAGGGACTTGAAGATGTACATACGGTTATACCCGAATTCAAAGGTGGCTGGAAATGCACGGAAGCGAATTCCCTTGCAGAGCAAATGAAATGATAAGGGACTTGAAGATGTACATACGATTATACCCGAATTCAAAGGTGGCTGGAAATGCACCTTTAAAAGAGTCGTCGCGCATTACAACAGATCATATACAGCCGGCCCGGGATGCAGCGCACATTTTGCGGCATTCGGCACGAGCTCATGGCTGCCAGCAGACCACAAATTGGGCTTAGTGAAACAAATTGATGTAAAGGAACATCCGAAGACTTTCTCAGTAGCGACAAAGATATAGAATGATTATGAAAAAGGATTTTGACCGCAGACACAGCACAAAGATGCCGGAGATTGAGCCAGACTCCTGGATTTTTGTCCGAAAGGGACTTGATTCGAAAATGCCCTTTACAGGACCTTACTACGTCATCAAGACAGCCAGACAGCAAGGACTGCTAAAGACAATATACTACCAAGGACCCAGTGAAAAAGTTGAGAGGGCTTCAATTGTGAATGTGCTACCATATTATCCTCGAGGAGGCCAGGAGAGCCGATTGGGAGTGTGTGGCGGTCCACATCGCCAGTGTGGTGATGAGGCAGAAAAGAAGACGACAAAGTTAGCAGGAAGAATGTAGCAATGAATGGGTTCTACCTACAGTACCATAGTGAAATGTTTACATGGTTTATTGTTGAATACATAGAAAAACTACTTTATTTTTTTTACATATTTATTAATGATGACAGAACATATTTTTATGTTCTAAATAAGTTTTACACTACAGCAAAACCTCATTAATATGTAGTTGGCAAGGAACGTGGATCAAGTATGCACTAAGCGATGCACTAATTGTGGGAACGCTGACGTGAGTAGTGATAGGAGTCAACTGTGGACAAGGAAGTTGACGGACGCGGAAGCAGTGATGCGCGGAATGCGCGAGCTGCGGCTGGGCGTCTTTGGGCGCGGCCGGCTGGGACTGGAGCTGTGGCCGTGGACCGTGGGACCGAGGCGTTTTTCCCACATTGGCACCTGTAACGTGGGGCCCCGGCTGCATTCCGGGACGGACCATGGTCGTGGGGAAGGCTGAAGGTACCCATACCATGGCTAGTAGCGGCTCCTACCCGGCCATGGGGCGTGACCATTTCCGCAGTGCGAGCTGCACCAGTTCCTCCTCCGTCACCGTCATCGAGCCTGGCATGGGTCCTGTTGGTCTTCTACGCGCTGCTGCAGCTCCCGATGCCACCGTCGAGAAGGGCGTCGCCAGCGTAGGTGACATCATGCGCACAATCACGCCAACACCACCTCAAGAGCGGCTCCGTCCCTCTGTGCATGGTTCTCTGGTTCTCTGCTGTGGTTGCGGTGCGGTGTGGTCTCTGGTGGCAAGGCACTGAGCAGTCGGCGGCTCCTTCCGGCGACCTGCTGCATGCACTCGTCAAAGCGAGGTCGGAGAAGACAACCAGACCAGGTGTGCACCAGGGGACGGTTTAGGGCCTTCGGTTCCTGCAAGACCTCAACATGGTTTAGGGCCTTTGGTTCCTGCAAGACCTTAACTCCGAGGCTGCACCACGTGGTTCTGCTGAATCTTCGCGAGGAATCCGTCATGGAAGCCAGTCAGGTTTAGGGCCTGGGGGTTCCTGGAAGACCTCGGTGACTCGGCCTTCACGGCTCCACCGACCCTCGTTCCGTGCACTATCAGTCTCCAAGGTTCGCTCGCCGGTAGGAGTGTCATGCCGTCGCTGCCAGCCACCAAGGGCCAGTGCCATCAACGCCTTCGCAGTGCAGCTGTGGGGAAAAGCACTGGCCATGGAGGAAGGAATGCCGCTGGTGAATGCTTGCACCAACTACATCACCCGCCACCGACTCGTCGCTTCTCCTCATTTCGTGCCTTGCGGTGCGCTCGCTGTGACGACGTGGCGGAGGGAGCGAGTGATTTTGCAACGCAGAGCAGCGATGTGTGTGCGTCTTTCGTTGTTGTGTGTCCTTCGTTTTGTGATCGTGGCCGTGCTCAGCGAACGCGTAGCGTCGTTGCCCATGGCGACTCGGCATCTCTCGTCGCCCGTGATGCCGGGTTCGACCGCCGTGTTGCCAGCCAGTGCCGACAACGCCCTCGCAGAGGGAGGGGCAGTGTGGGAACGCTGATGTGAATAGTGGATAGGAGCCAACTGTGGACGAGGAACGCGCGAGCTGCGGCTGGGCATTCTTGGGCGCGGCCAGCCGGGACTGGAGCTGTGGCCGTGGACCGCGGGACCGAGGCATTTTTCCCAAATAATTAACCGACAATGGCAGATGAGCAGCTATAACTCTACCGGCCAAAAAAATGTATGTCTTAATTCTCACTCAAACACAACACAGACAAGTTTTATTTGTGAGCAGGCAGCAACAATTTTGACTTTCACGTGCCGCCATGGCGGCCTTGCAATGACGATGGCATCCTCAAACTCGGCAAGGAGTCATCAGGCCCCACTTCTCTGCAAACATGGTGGTCAAGCACGCACTGCATCGGATATGGAAGGACCAGCATCCACGTCGTCATCGTGAAAGCGTCGAAAGCTATGGGAGCAGTCATGGTTACCCTGTTTTGACATCACTATCAGTGGCAGTCGTAGTCCAAGAAAGGTCCATGCGCTGCAATTTTTCTATCTATGGTCTGCGTACACAACATTGTGCTGATTCTGCGCTTGTACGCATCGAAAAATGAAGGAAACGCTACTCATTAACCGTTTGGCATGCGGTAAGCCACTAAGGCTTAATCAGTCAGTCAACGCATTAAGCTCAATGGCGACAGGGCAGGGAATTCATTGAGACTATATTTAAAATGGAATTAAATATTAAGCGGGTACATATTAACGAGGTTTTACTGTACTAGGGCTCGTATTCTGAAATGTTCCATTTCATTTTCAACTTTTATCGCGTGTCGTTCCGAGCGCGCAAACTCAGCAAAGGCAATGTCTGGCAATGCCCGAGCAACGTTCAAATCAAGGATGAAGGGCCAGAAGAATGTAAGAATGTAAGAAATGGCAAGGTCGCCGATTCTGCGTTGCGCCGGAACATGCGTGTACGTGCCGACGTATCAGCCACGCTACCGTAGCCACGCGTAGAAAATGGCAGTGAACCCTTCTTTCTCCTTTATGCTTTCTCTACTTTCTAGTCACGTGTTGACCTTGCACGGGAAGCAGCGGCGCTGTCCCAGGCCGGCCAACGAAACTGCCCACGCCGGCAAACGCCCGCTTCCCGATAACAGCAGAAAACGAAACTTCGGGGAGCTGGCGCCGGGCCGGCCGGCGGGCGCGCACGGTGACAATCGAAAGTGAGGGAGCTACGAGGGAGGGCGAGGGGAGCCACCGAAGTGGCAGAGTTGCCGAGGCGAAATCCGCTTCCCTGTCGCCCTCCTCCCTCACATTCCACGGTCTCCGCGTGCGGCCTTCGCCGTGCCTTGCCGGCGCCGCCCGCTCCCTGGAGTTTCGTTTACTGCCGTTATCGTGAAGCGCGCGTTGGCCAGCGTTGGCAGTTTCGTGGCCCTCGCTCGCTATGCGCGCCATGATAATTCACGACTCGCACTCAAGATTATGGTTTCAGCCTCACTGGCTGTTCGTTCGCACCACGTGCCCTTCTCCTCCACTTCGTCTCTCTTTCTTCCTCGAGCACTCTTTGGGGCGCCCGTTTGAGGGGAGCGTTCGCCGTGTCCATTGACTTCCGTACTCCCAGGTAGCCGCACTGTAAGCGGTATTTCGTTTCCCGCAACTGCACTACAAGCTATACGTGTATACATGGAGTGCTATGGGAAAATTAACGGGAGTCTGAAAAGACCGCACTATATCCGGTCCTGCACTATAAGCGGTTACGTTATAAGTGGTCTATACTGTATAGTGGAACACTGTTATGTTTCCTAGAGGGACCACAGAAATAAGATTGAATAAACTTACGGCAACTGATGGGACCAACAATTTAATAATAAGTCATGAAACTTGCGCAATTGCTGAAAACAATGTAAACAACTTCGAATGCAAACTTGAGCTGTGAAGCCTGTACTAATATAGTCAGTTACATTTCGACTGACAAGATGGCTTTACTATATGCAATTGTTTTTGTAAGCTCGGTTTTTTGCCTACAGTAGAACCTTGTCCGTGTGTTTTGGAAAAATGCACAAAAAGACCAAAAGGAAGCATACTTACTACGAAAGCGTGGGACCCAAAGTCAACATTTGGCAAACTCAACTGTTGCTGACACCGACATACTATGAAGCGTTGCGCAAATCGTTGCAGCACGACACACCGATGTGTGCCGAGCTTGTGGGGACCGAGCAGCCAGAGATGTGCATTGTCGTTTTTGTAGCTTCCGCAAGATCATGTTTGGGTGAATCTTCGAGCAGGGCATTTTGCCAGAAAGTTTTGACGTGCCCACTCAGTGGAAATCGTGGCAACACAAGACATTGAAGCGTGTCGAGCTGGTGGGACTCAAGCAGCCCCAGACGTGCTTTGTCGTTCTCCCCCTATTGTATTAAGACACGATGCTTACTTTGCACCGTCGCCGGTAGCAGGGAACAGCGGTGCATTTGGGTTCATCATCATTATCATCAGCCTATATTTTATGTCCACTGCAGGACGAAGGCCTCTCCCTGCGATCTCCAATTACCCCTGTCTTGCGCTAGCGTATTCCAACTTGCGCCTGCAAATTTCCTAACTTCATCATCCCATCTGGTTTTCTGCCAACCTCGACTGCGCTTTGGGTTACTGTCTATTTGGGTTACGGTCTATTAAAAGCACAGTTTGCCGATGTACTGAAGGCTGGTGCCAAAATATGCATTTTCCGGGAGCATATTAACCAGTGAAAAAAAAAGCGTAACTGTATTGGGTCATTTTTTGTGTTCTCGATCATGAATGTTGTCGCTGGGAAATTGTACAAAATGAGATCATATCAATAAGGTTCTACTGTATTTCATTTCCTAGGCTGCAGTTTTTGAATAATCTGCGAGTCAGCCATGACACTGAAGTGGTAAATTTGTTCTACAAACTGCTTGCTATAACAATATATCACAAATTGTTGGTGAATGGCAAACATTTAAAAAAATTTTGAATCGTGTACAACACAAGAACAAAACGATATCATTTACGCAGGCTATTTCTATTAGGCTACTGTGTTTCACAAGACATGAACCTGTGTTCGTTTTACTTACCTACATCCCTGAAATGAACATTTTGTTCAACAATAGTCCTGGCCTCCTCTAGCCGGCTTCCCAGGATCTCTGTAACTTCAGCCAACTTGGATTCACTGAAAACGAATGAAATGAAGATAAATTCAATGAAAATGAATGAAATAAAGACTGCTACTAAAATAAATGAAATTAAGGCAATATTAATTGAAAATGAATTAATTGAACAAAATAATATTAAGTGAATAAAGTAAAGATTAGAATAAATAAAAATGGATTACAAACGCTTACAGCAACCGCTTATAGTACAAGACCGGATATAATGCGGTCTTTTCTGACTGCCATTTATCTTCCCATAAAACTAAATGTATACGTATACCGCTTATGTGCAGCTGCGCGAGACGAAATACCGGTTATAATGCGGTTGCCGCAAAATCCCACAGACAAGCGAGCAAGCGAGCGCACTTCAAGAATGAGGTAGAGTGACGAGCGATGTGGAGAAGAAGACGTACAGCGAGTGAATAAACAAGGAATGGAGGAAAAAAAATGCAGCAGCACCGTGCTGCCCCACTGAGCTAGCACAACATTATATACAGCGTGTTTCATTTTAGCAGCACCAATTTTTCAAAAATTGCCTGTGGCAGATAGCACAATTGTAATCCTTGATCTAAACTACTCGATGAGGCGGCCATTACTTCCAAGAGAAATCAAAATGCCTAATTGAATAATTCACATGATTATGCTAATTATTTTTTAATTAATTATTTTACGGCACATCTTTCAATCTACGAATTATAGCCGCTGAGTTCGCAAGGCGCATCCACTAGGAACAAATTCTCAGGACTGAACCAGTTTCGAGATATTAATTTTCAAAGTGTCAGACGAAATGCATGGGCTGGAGTTCCAGCTAACTTTTTGAGGATAATGCTGTTTTATGCACTGAAGCACAAAGTTAACGAACGCCCATGCATTTCGTCGGACACTTTGAAAATTAATATAACGAAAGTGGTTCAGTCCTGAGAATTCGTTCCAAGTGGATACGCCTTGCGAACTCAGTGGCTATAATTCATAGATTGAAAGATGTGCCATAAAATAATTAAAAAGTTAATTAGCGTAATTACGTGAATTATTCAATCAGGCAAGTACAGCGGGTCGTGACTGGACAGTTGTTGCAACAGTGGGCATGCAAGCTGTGACATTCAAGGTCGACACTGGTGCGCAGGCGAACTTGCTACCTCTCTCTCTTTTTGCAAGGCTAAAAATAGCTGTGCCCAAGCAAGACAACGCTGACAAGCTATAAAGGAAATGTGATTGAGCATTTCAACCCAGCATCATTGCCACTTCGGCTGGGCAACAAGTAGCAGCAGATTATCTTCAAAATTAAGAAAGGTAGGCAAGCGTTGTTGGGACTTTCAACCTGCGAGTGTTTCAAACTAGTTACACGTGCCCACGCCATTTCAAGGCTGTCAAGTCTGGGAGAGCAGATAACGGCAGAATTTCCGCAGTTGTTCAAAGGACTCGGCCGTGTCAAGCGTCCTTACAGCATCACAATGAAAGATGGAGCCAAGCCGGTAGCAGTGCCAGCAAGACGAGTGCCACACGCGAGACAGGCCCCTTTGCGCGAAGAACTGGAGCGCATGGAGGCATCATCGTGAAGATGGCAGAGTAGGCGAGTCCACTAGTCATTGTTGAGATGAAGGGCGGAGGAACTCGAATCTGCATGGATCTGCAGCACATAAACGAAAACATCAAACGAGAACGATACGAGCTTCCGAGAAGCAGGAGCTAGGTAGCTGAGCAAGGTTGACGCAAATTGGGGGTTTTATCAAATACTGTTGGATGACGCATCATCAAGAATTTGCATGTTCAGTACCCCGTACGGGTGATACATATTCCTGAGACTACCATTTGGCCTAAGTTCTGCTACGGAAATATTTCAAAGAGAAATCAGTGAAGCATTAAACAGGATCCCTGGCATAGATGATGTGCTTGCTTGTCTTGCTTGTACATTCCTTGCTTGTCTGAAAAAATGGCGGCGCTGTGCAGCTTAATGCATGAAAGTGCGTGTTTTGAATGGAGCAGCATTCACCAGAAAGAATGGGAAAATATTCGTATGTTGCTAATGTTAGCACTCGTCCTGGCAGTTTTTGACCCACGAAAACAAATCAAGGTTAGCATCGATGCCTCCAGGAATACGTTAGGAGCCACGCTGACGCAGCTTCGTGATAATGGCTGGCGGCCAGTAGCGTATGCGTTGCGTGTGCTCACGGAAACCGAAAGCAGATACACACAGATTGAAAAGGAGGCGCTTGGAATCCAGTTTGGGTGCAAGAAATTTAGCAAGTTTATTATTGGCACCAAGATTGCAGAAGAAACTGATCTTCAGCATCTGTTGGCGATAGCGAAAAAGGAACTCAGTGAAATACCTCCTTGACTGCAGCGATTTTTCTTGCAACTCGTGCGTTTTGAACTCACCTCGTAGTTCGTGCCAAGAAACTGCTACTAGCCGATGCGCTATCCCGGATCCCAGTTCAAGACAACATTCGGCCAAATGAGGATGAGGACATTAGCGTGCATGCTGGTCATGTCCAGGCAAGCCTCGTCAGTGAAAAAATGTAAAAGAAAGCTGCAGAAAGCGATGCAACGAGACGAAGAGCTGAGGCAAGGCATAACAAAGCTAGGACAGGTTGAAATAACGGGTCCACTCGCTGCAGTGAAATCGGAACTGTTATGTGTAGATGGAATCTTAATGAAGGGTTGCAAGGTCATTATTCCAAGGCAACTGCGCAAGGAGATGCTGGAACGCCTGCATGAGGGCATCTCGGGCTCAACAACACGAAAGCAAGAGCACGGCTTCTAATGCATTGGCCTGGCATGCAGAAATAGATTGCAAGAGTTAAGTGCGAAGTGCGGCACGTGCTACCAGTTTGCTTATCATCAGCCGGCTGAGCCTGTCATCAACAGCCCTGCTCCTGGCTTTCCTTAGGAAAGGGTCGGAATAGATCTGTGCGAATACTCGGGGGCTTCGTACTTGGTAGCGTATGATGCATATTCAAATTATCCAGAAGTACAGCACCTGACGCAGACACCGACTGAAAGCGTCATCAAAAAACTTGAAATGATGTTTGCAAGGAACGGCATTCCGCTGAAGACACACACCGATGGGGGTCCGCAATTCACCTCCACTGCGTTTCGCAACTTTGCGCGGGTGTGTGACTTCCCACATGTGATTTCAAGTCCCAGGTTCCCGAGAGCGAATAGTCAGGCAGAAAAGAGAGTACAGGCCGTCAAACGCCTCCTGAAGAAAACTAAGCATGCCAGGGTGGCGTTCTGGGTGGCTCTCCTGAATTATCGTCTGTCTCCCCTGGAGGACGGATAAAGCCCGGATGAACTTGTGATGGGGAGGCAGCTTTGGAGATGCCTACCGGACTTCGCTGTTCAACCTGCGGCAGAGGTGAAGAAGCACATGCAGAAACCGAAGGCTTGCACCTAACTTCCAGTCTTGGCCAGGGGAGACACCGTGAGCTTTCTAGATGGCTCCGGGTGGACAGTCAAAGCCACAATTCAGGACCGCGTCAATCCCCCGTCTTACGTGCACAGGACCGAAGATCAGCAGCCTAAGACGCAACAGGCAGCACATCCTCAAAACAAAAGAAAGGATGAGAAGTATGAAGACAATGGCCATGCGCAGGATGCTACTCTAGCAGGGCGACCACAGTCGGCAGAAGACTGTCCTCCATCAAGCAGCGTCTACCAGCCAGACTCAACCACAGCAAGCATGACCGGCAACCCAGAGGTGACGCCAGCTGCCGAAAATGCTCCGTCGTCAACTACCATTCACCATCGGAGTGTGAGGCAGGCCAAAGCACCCGAGCAAGATGACAACCAGGCAAACGACCAAGGAGCAGCTGGGACAAGCAATGATGTGGGACAGCGAACTCGAAAATCTATTTCATTTCATCTATTTCTCGAAAATCTATCTATATCAAGCGCCTGCCATTGAAGCTTTCATATACAAAGGACTTTCAACAAATTGCGTAACTTTTCTTTTATTTTGCATTTTCTGTTGAAGTTTCTGCGTTTTGTGTTGTTTACTACAGTCGTTTACCCTAAAAAGGGAATGATGTACCGTTATGTGGTCTGGCAACTCAGGCCAGACCACTCAGTATAAAAAGGAGCATGCGACAATAAACATCAGTCTTTCCGTGTCAGCCTCTCGCTGTCAGTCGTTAATCGAAAACTCTAAACTATCGAACTGCCATAAAAAGCCAACAAAGACACCAAGGACAACATAGGGTAAATTGTGTGTATGTATGTATGTATGTATGTATGTATGTATGTATGTATGTATGTGTATATATATATATATATATATATATATATATATGAACGAGAAGAAAGGGAACCGAGGGGACCGATTTTATTAATCATATCATAGGAAGCCAACAAACATAGACACCAAGGACAACACAGGGGAAAATTACTTGTACTTACTAAGCGAATTACAGAAATGATAAATTAAAGGAAATTAAAGTGGATGAAAAAACAACTTGCCGCAGGTGGAGAACGATCCCACATCTTCGCATTACGCGTGCGATGCCTTTACCACTGAGCGACCGTGGTGCCGTTTTCCCATCCATTTTCCAGGGTATTTATGTTTTACTACTAGAATTAACCCTAGGATTATTAGCCAGGGTTCGGCTGTTTCATCCACTTATTTTTCCTTTAATTTATCATTTCTTTAATTCCCTCAGCAAGTACAAGTAATTTCCCCTGTGTTGTCCTTGGTGTCTATGTTTGTTGGCTTCCTAATAGGAAGCCAACAAACATATACACCAAGGACAACACAGGGATATATATATACAGGGTGTCCCAGTTAACTTGGACCAAGATTTAAAAAAAGACCAAGAGCTTGTGGGTTCTTGGTGTCTAACAGGAGACCAACCACCGCGGGTTCGAGCTTAGTGAGCCACAGGGCCACGTCAGCCGTCGCCTCCAGCACCGCTCGCGCGCGAGCTCAGAGGCCGCAAGGGGCTACCGAGCGATGCACGCAAAAACCCAGTAAAGCCCCGAGTTGACGGAAACCGTTTATTGAATCCGTCAGGCCCAGGACTGCACAGACGCCCGCGCGGGGGGGAACCAAAGGGGTCCCAGACCAGGGCGAAATTACAATAACAGACGCCTATAGCACGTCGCTGCGAGACCACAGGCTCGAGCTGGGACATGCCGCAAGGAAAAGTCCTGGCAGCTATGCTACTTGCTCTGGTGATAACCAATGGGTCAACTCGCGAGAGCTCGGGCAATATCCTTCGGCTTAGGGTTTCAGCAAGTGCAGCACGGCATGGTACGACCTCGCGCGAGCACTAGGCACCACTCATCAGCTTAGCGTTGGGAAAGGATCAGCACAAAGTATGCGCTCCCCGCACGGGCAAAGGCACCGTGCGCGAGCTCCAGTCCTAGTCACAAAGGTGTCGGCGGACGAGAGGAAAGCATGTACGTACTGTGCGCTGGTCCAGGAAATAAGAGAGCCACACTTCGCCGCTAGCAGCCGACACGGCTGTGTAGTGACATCAGCGCCCCGCCCACACCACAAACCACCGCGTGCGGAGCGCCACCACTAGAACCGGTTGGGCGCAGACGGGGAAAAAAGGCGAGGGACGGCAGAACAGGTGAAGCCCGCGCAATGGCGCCGGCGCATCCCTCAATCCCCACAAGCTCAAGAGAAATTGTACCGACTGCATAGTAGCGACAGTCGTGTGCACTTACAGCCAGTATTTTTTTCATCACGAAGTATGAATTCATAAATTACTTTTAATGAGCGAACTTTTTAATTATTGCTTGAATCGCAAACATGTAAATTACAAAGTTGTAGGTCACCTCAAAAAACCTCCGAATCAAGCATTTATTTTATGCTGAAATGTGCCTGGTTGTTTTTTCTAAGAAAAAACAAAAGCCTGCTTGTTTTCGAATGTTTTCGGCTGGTGGACCAGCCTTCGTCAGAGTACAGTAAGAAACGAGCTGCAAACGTTAGTAAATACGGCTTATTTAAAAAAGTTCATCATCAGCATCTATATATATATATATATATTGTTACGAGCAGAGGGAAAAGGGGTTTATTTAGGCGTGAAGCAGCAGGAACAGCAGGCTCTGAACGGCAGGAATGGCCGCTGGACCGTCGTCATTCTCCTCTTCCACTCTTTTCTTGATTCCTGTGTCTATTTGATGCGCTTGGACGCAACAATATATATAGAGATATGCATGTATGTACATATATACATATATGAAGGGCAAGCTTCCCGCAACAGCCTACCACCCGGCCCCCCCGCCGGCTCGTCGTCGGCCAAAGTTTCGGTTTGGTTCAGAATCAACGAAATGCTTCGCAAAGGCTCTACGGGCACTTGGAAAATGCAGGAACAACGTCACCAATGAGTGAGGGCACATCCCGGTCCTATGCTTCGATTCTTGACACACGCAGCTGCTTGGTCAACATGTTTTGCACCTGCAACAGCCTAAGAGAAATGTTGCTGTGGTTATAGTGGTGCTTATAGTAGTGCGGAAATTCACAACTTCGGCGATTTACATTATAAGCGGTCTGTGCTGTATTTGAAGTGCGCCGTGCTTAGCATAGATGGCTCCAGGGCGCCTAGCATGCTTGGTTATAATAAACCGAGTTCCCTAGGTGGGGGCAGTCAGTCTCCTGCTGGATGCAATTGGTGTCTGTTGAGGCAGTGCTGTCGGCATGCCGACCCACTCGGCCACCCTCAACATAATGTCAGAAGTGGGATGTACTTCAATGGCTTAATGCTCATCCGTAGTTCAACGGGGCTGAATCCGTCTGCCCCGAGTAGTCGCCATCACGACAACTGCTCCCACCATGGCTAACCCAACCGCCGCCGTTCGCTCAGCTACGCCCTCCACCACCATTTGACTTCGACAATCGAGGTTCTTGGACCTTGTGGCTGTTCCAGTACAGAAAGAGAGAAATAGCTTTATACAGGAAAAAAAAGGGTTACCTAAGGGGGCTGAAGGATGGGTCCTCAGTCCAGGACTCCAGTGGCCACCGCCACGCGACGTGCCTGGTCCAGTAGAAGGGTTACACTTTCGCCTCATGCTTCTACACAGCTACACCAGAAGTTCAAGTGCATTCCATGCTTTACTGTATAGGTCCACAAGCACGTGTCATACTCGCAACAACGCTGACCTCAAGAATGTTGGTGCTAACAAGAAAGCGTTTCAAGACCATTTCGTTCATTCGCCTAACAAGCTGTATGAAACGGCCCACTTTCACTGCCATGCTCAACAGGCAGGGGAAACAGCTGATGCCTTCTACAGTTGCCACAGGTAAATGGTAAAGTGTTGCAACTACGCAACGCCAGAAGTCGAGGAAAGGCTAGTCCACGACCGCTTCATTGTCGGCTTGCTCAACTGCAACCTCTCGGATAAACTATGTCCAAGTACAAAGCTCACCTTGCAAGACACGCTTACGAAAGTCTGGCAACAGCAAGACACAAAAAATGAACACTGGGCATACAACTCGGTAGACACGCCTCCACTTGCCGTAGATGCAGCGCGCATTCGCAAAGGGAACGCAGCATCGCTGGACTGACATAACCCGAGAGGCTGCCCTTTTTGTCCAGCTTGACAAGCCGCCTGCAATTTCTGCCTCAAGAAGGGTCATATTGAAGTGGTCTGCTTGAAGAAAAAAAAGAAAGAAGCAACTCGAAACGCACACGGTATTCAGCAAGCTCTATCGAGCTTCATGCTGTTGCAGAAAATCATTCAAATACGAAGTTCATCGAGGTACTTGTGAATGGCTGTCCATTGTCATTCAAGGTAGATTCCAAAGCTGAAGTTTCTGTCGTCCCAAGCTCCTTTCTCAGCGTCCCGCCACAGCTTCATGTCCCAGAAGGCGAGCTCAAGGGTCCCGGTAACCACACATTGCCTGTCCTGGGTACGTACCAAGCCCCGCTCACGTGGAAAGAAAAGTTTGTGGAGCAAAAACTGCATGTTTTGGCTGCCAAAACAGTTCCGCTGCTTGGCTTCTCTGCAATTCAGGCCCTGGATGTATGCAAGTTCCTCGACTATGTCTCAAGCTCATATGATCCACCCAGGGAGCTGCTCTTAAGACTCTGGCCTGTTCAAAGGAATGGGAACGTTGCCCCAAAACTTACAAGATCCGCTGGAAACTCGGAGCAACACCATTCTCGCCAAGCGCACCTCGACGCCTTCCATTACCTCTTCATTAGCCCATAAATAAAAAACCGGACAAGATGGAAGCAGAGGGGGTGATCCGTTGCATTGACACTCCGGCCGAATGGTGTGCCAGACTAGTAGCTGCCCCAAAAGGTCTGGGTGATTACAGGTACTGCACTGATCTCTCTCAGCTTAACAAAGTCATTCTTTGCGAACCCCAGATGCTGCCTACTGTGGAACAATGCCTAGGCTTGCTTGGAGATGCCAAGTTTTTTTTTTCAAAGCTCGATACCACATCCAGCTTTCATCAAGTCATGCTGTCTCCGGAATTTCAATTGTACACGGCATTTATATACCCCGTTTAATCGTACTGCTTCCCGCGGCTGCCATTCGGCATTACGTTGGCGCCGGAGTACTTCCAGAAAAATGTCCCGAATACTAGAAGGCCAGGCCGGTGTGGTGAACATGATTGATGATATCCTCGTTTTTCACAAGACTCGTGAAGAGCATGGCCAGTGCCTTCAGCAGGTCCTTGGTCGACTCTCCAAGGCAGGCATCACGCTCAACAGTGACAAATGTTCCTTTCGCACCAGCAGTGTCAAATTTCTAGGAGTCATTGTGAGTGCTCGGGGCATTTCAACAGACCCTGACAAAGTAGGAGCCAGCAAGCATATGCCAACCACAGATGACATCTACTTGGGCTGGTGAATCATGTGGGACGTTTCTTACCAAATGTATCTGACGCCACTGCTCCCATTCAAGCCCTGCTGCTGAAAAACTGAGTGGATTTAGGGACCCGCCCAGCAGTCTGCTTTAGCAAAGCTAAAGGAACTGCTCTTCTCTGAGCGGTGCTTTGCAAGATACAACACTCTGTACAAGACAGTGGTTTATGCAGACGCAAGCTCCTTTGGTGTGGCAGCTGTCTGTGCTTCTACAAGAGCAACCTTGAGGAGAATGTCGAGCAGTGAGCAATTGCTCACACCGGCGGAAACAAGGTATAGCCAAACCGAAAAGGAAGCGTTGGCAGCCAGTTCGGCTGTGCAAAGGTTCGCTAGTATGTATGCTATCTGGACTTCACCCTGGAGACTGACCATCAGCCTCTCGTTGCTCTCTTGGTAACATGGGGACCGACCTTTTGCCACCACGAATCCAGCGCTTCCGTCTGAAGCTCATGAGCTACCAGTTCAAGGTATCCTACGTACCCAGCAAACTCTTGGCTACAGTAGACACACTCTCTCGGGCACCTATAGATGCTCCTTCGTCACCACAGGCCAACCAGGTGGAACTCAATATGCAAGAGGTCGTCCACTCACTGCCATGCCTCGTCTCCACACAGCTCGACAGTCTGCGCCTGGCTCAAGCAACAGATGCGAGTGCGACCTTCTCATGAAGTACTGCACCAAGGGCTGGCCCAAAGTCGCGGATGCACCTGAAAAATTGCTGGCAACATAGGGGAGGCCTCAGCGTGTGTGACGGTTTGCTCCTGAAGGACACCCGCATCGTTGTTCCCGCCTCTCTCCAGCCCTACATGCTGGATATGCTCCATGAGGGCCATCAAGGGATCAACCTTCGCAAAGCAACGGCATGAAAGTCAGTATGATGACCTGCCATCAACACCCAAATTGACAACATTATCTCCAGTTGCACCAAGTGTGCCGGGACACATGTCCAAAGATTGGAACCTACGATAGCCTCAGTAACCCAAGTCTTCCTTGAGATGAGGTCGGGGCCAACCTCTTCCCTCTGAACGGCAAGGACTACATTCTTCTGATCGACTACAGGTCCAGATTCCCTGAAGTTATCAACCTTGGCTCAACATCAGCGACAGTTATCACTGCTAGCAAGAGCATTTTCGCACGCCGCGACATCCCCAAGCTACTGCGCACAAACAATGGACCTCAGTTTGTAGTCAAGGAATTCAGGGACTTCGCAAAGTCCAACGGCTTCTGTCATGCCACCAGTAGACCTCAATTCCCGCAATCAAATGGCAAGGTGGAACGGATGGTCCGAACTGTCAAGGACCTCTTCTTCAAGTCAGAGGACCCGTACCTGTCCCTGCTGGGATATCGAGACACAGCAGGCATCAATGGAGCTAGCCCTGCTCAGCTGTTGATGGGTAGATGACTGCAAGCATGCCTCCCCAAGACAAGTAACCTGCTGAAGCCAGTTTGTCCGTCTTCGGATCAAGTCGACCACAGAGACCACGCTAACAAGCAAGGACAGACGAGAAGGAGGAGAGAAAGAGAGAAGGCAGGGATTTTAACCAGAAATATGTCTGGTTGGCTACCCTACTCTGGGGGACGGGAAAGAGGGAATACAGTCAAACCCGGATATATCAAACCCACTTATGACGAATTATTGTGTATATCGAACAGCTATAAAATCCCCTTGAAAATCCCATGCAATGTTTAGGGCTGATGCACGCGTATATAGAACGCCCGTTCACCAGCACATTCGATATACTGAGCGCGGTGTCACGCCGAAAACCTCAAAGGGCACTTCTTTGTGCACTTTGAGGTCTTCTGGCACCTGGAGATGGAGAAGAGAATGTGCAGTCAGTTGAGCCGTGTGGGTCGTGTTTGCAGTCAGTTGAGCCCCGTCCAGCTGTTCGGCTAGCCCACGTGCTACCTCGAACGTCAACATTCCTTCTTTCCGATTTTCGTGGCGTCGTCGTGTGGGTTGACTGCCTATTCGTGAGTTCATTTTCCACAAGCGATTGGCGCTGCAAGTGTAAAGAAAAGAGTCAACTTGGACTTCGCAATGAAGTTGAAAGTGACCCAGCAATTTTTCTTGCAGATAAATAAAGTGCGCGGCCTTCGGATGCACCAATTGGTAAGCGGCCATTTGCCTCAGGCCCTATTATTTCATATATCGAATTACCTATATATCGAACTTTTTTCTGATGCTTCAGATTCGATACATCCGGGGTTGACTGTAGAAAGATGAAATAGAGAAGAGGGGTAGGGGGAAGGACTCTGTGAGCTTGTGCACGCACGCGGAGGGCTGGAGCAAGTCAAAGGCGTTCACATAGGCCATTTGCCCTCAAGAAAGACATAAGTGCGAGGGACTCCAACAGAAGGCAGGCTGCCCTCGAGCTCCGTCTGCTTGTGCCTGGTGAACAGGTTTGGGTCAGTCATCTTGAGCCCTGCACAACGTCCGTGCTCGTATGTCCCCCAAGGGGGGTGTGGTGCAGCGCAACTGCATTCATCACGTCCCGACATCCCCCAGGTCAGCAGCTCTAGCCCAGTAGAGGCCACTGGAAGGGAGTCAGCAAGCCCTTTGGCATCCTGACCAGAGCCAAACCTCTCAACGCGAGTTGCCCTATTTTCTGGTGCTCACTCCCAAGGAGAAAGATCAAATAGACATACTTCTGCGGAAAGCATACAGGCAAGCGCTCGGCCTACCACCGGGAACAGCCACACTCAAGCTCAAAGCCCTAGGAGTCCATAACACAGTAAGAGAAATCATAGACACCCATCTCACAAGCCAACGAGAACGCCTAGCCCTCACACCAACAGGCAAGAAGCTCCTAGCGCATCTAGGCTACCCAACACAGGGCCGAGGCCACGAAAAATCAATCTACCTGGCCCCCAACATCCGGGAGCATATCAAGGTAGCCGCCATCCCCAGAAGCATGCACCCGGAACATCATGCCAGTCGTCGCAAAGCTCGCGCAAAGACTCTTCAAACAAGATACGGTAACCTCCCCAACATACTATACACAGATGCCGCGCAGTACCCCCGAAAAGCAGCCATGGCAGTCAGTGTTGTCGACCATAACCTTCAAGAGGTGGTCTCGATGACGGTCCGCACTGCCAACAACCTTGAAGCGGAGGAGACAGCCATCGCCTCTAGTCAAACCAAAGAACACGCTACAATTATTACCGACTTTCAAGCAGCTTGTCGGAGCTATGCCAGAGGCAGAATATGTTCCATCGCCGCCCGACTCCTCAAACAAGCCTCTCAATTACCCGACGTTGAAATAGTATGGACTCCAGGACACGAGTCCCTCCGTGGAAATCAGCGTGCACACGCTGTAGCCCGAGCTCATGCCACCCGGGCGCCACAAGAGAGGGATACGGCCGCATCTATGGAGCCTGTACCTTTACAATACCATGCCATATTAGAACACCACAGATTGAACAGACGACAATACCCACCCCCGCAGAAGACCCTCTCACGCGAAGACGCAGTAGCATGGCGACAATTACAAACCAACACATACCCCCATTTAAGCAGATTACACGCAATACACCCTGCACTGTACTCGTACAAATGCCCCCTTTGTAACGACTACGCTTCCCTATATCACACCACATGGGCATGCCCCAATATACAGGTAGCCCCGCATATACCCAACCCCACACCCGAGCAGTGGGAGGCCATGCTGACTAGCTCGGACCCTCGTGACCAGCAACAACTGGTGCGGCGGGCCCGGGAGACAGCAAGAGCCGCAGGAGCCCTGGACTGAGGGCACCTCCCAACACAAGCAGGAAGACGCCTGCTTGTTTTTTTTTTCTCTCTTAATAAATGTTTTTCCTCCTCCTCCTCCTCTGGTGCTTCCCTACTAACAGTGCAGGAGGCGTCGGAGCGCGCTTCTCAATGCGGCCAAACTATTTGTGTGCCAAGAAGGCTGAACTTGTATGGGGACTCAGAAGGGGGGACATAGGGTGCTGCGCTTAACATAGATGGCGTCATGGCACCTATCATAGTTGGCTGTAATAAAGCAAGTTCGGCCGCCCGCAACAGTATTAACTAAAGATGAAGTAATAAGATTAGCTGAAAATGAATTAAATCAGTAAATGAATGAAGATGAGTGAAAGTGAACAAAATGAAGCTAACCACCATGACTTATGAGCATGCGTAGAACTGCAGTTGTCTTACCTCAGTTCATTCTTCATAGATACTTCTTTCAGCTCCTTTTCACATGACTTCAGCTTCAGCTGTAGCACGCGAAAAAAGAAAATGGATTCTCTGTCAAAAGCTCGGCAGCAGTAACTTTAAAAAGAAACATGACACAACGTAAATCAACAACGTAGTCTGACGAATAGTGGAGATATAGGACGAACAGAAACATTAAAATGTGCCCAATTACTTGTTGCCACAAATGGAAAGCAACGGCTGATTAACACTAATCCAAGAGCAAATTATCTTGGTGTGGTAGAATAATTCTGACCTCTTGGGGTTTGTTAACCTCGTATTGCCAGAGTAACCTTACCTGAAAAAAAAAAACTGAGTTGCACTGAAAAGTACTACACTTCTTTGAGAGGTCAAAATATCCAAAGTTACGGTAAAATCTTGTTAACTTGGAAGTTGTAAAAATTGGGGAAAATTTCGAGATAAGCGAATTCACGAAAGCCCTAGCCCCTGGCCGTGCATAGACCACATAGAGACTTTTGAAATAGGCACCAGTAGCGACTACATTTGTCTGCTAAGCTCAATATACTAGGAAAGGCATTTATGGCAGATCACTTTTGCAAGACGCTGTGTGACTCAGCACCCCCTACACATCGGGCGTCTAACGGCAACAGTCATCCCCGCAAAGAGCCAAGCATACGCTGCTACATGTAGACCCCGAAGTGTGCCTACACGTCTAGTAACGCAACATATCCTGATAGTGCTCCTATCCTTAAAAAGTAATCAACCGGGAATACGTCCTCAGGGTCATGTTTTTATAGTGTGGGGGTCTCACACGTGCTCTTGTGACAAAGGAACAACAACACAGTAGTGCAAACAATCAAAAGGGCATTTACTGCACCTTTCATACACTAATGCCTGCTAGCCAAATTACTACCCATAGAACATTTCCGACGGGCGTGCGAGAAATCGAGGAAGTCTGACTCACCACGACTGGATAGCGAGCAAATATGTTCGCCCCTATGCTGGTCACCAATGCCTAATCATTCACGTGTACGGTCAAGCGAACGATGGTGCATTCGAATGATCATGTTCGTCCATCATGGTGCCCCGTTCCGAAGCTTTCTCGGGACGGTTTCGCGAATGGCGGGCGAGCACACGAAAGGTTCGCGCCGCTCACCAACCCCAAGCCAAAGAGGAACAGACTACTCCCTCGTGTGCCCAAGTAACCACGATGTGAGGTGGCGTTAGCCGCGCAACACTTGCCCCATCTCTCGTACTAGTCTGCAAACGCACCAGCCGGTGTCGGCGCAAAGCCACGCGTCGAAGCCGGATTACAGGAGACGCGAGCCATGCGGGGAAAACAATATTGTCACGTAGTAGTGACGGTGAAGAAAACAGTCGCAAAACTGTGAATGATGAAACGGATTTTTTATTGGGCGAACCTGTGCCCACAAAAGCAAGTTGCACTCGAAGCACAATGATAGTGGCGAACACAGTCGGCGATCGTCAAAATCTGATGAGCAGCGAAACGAGTCGGCTTTTATAAATGAGTGATCGAAGGTACCAGAGTGCCCATGTGTCCATGGTGCCCATGTGTCTGGTGCCCATGTGTCTTCCAGAAAGTACTATACAATTTTCGTCACTCATACAATCAGATTACATAAGCGTTGGTGACAATAGACAAAGGTTAGAAGCATCAATAACGTTCAAGAAACTTCCGATACATGCAGGCAGGTGCATCTTGTGCCGAGCGATAACGTTTAACATTTGTTAGCCGGTGGAAAGCGGCCACCGCTGAAAGATAAACATGTATACGTGTCAATATCATGGGGCATGTGAAGGTCGAGCATCCCCACAGTAGCTACACGCCTTATGCTTGATTATATGCTACTTTTTAATTCACCATTCACCAGTGTTGCTATGACCACTGACGAAGCGCGATAAGAAACGACATAGCAAAAGGCATTGCTAAAAATAGCGGCCCTGAACTTGTACTTAAAGGGTCCCTGTAACGGATTTGGACAAATTTTGTAGACGTGTAGGCTGCAGCTACAGTAAAACGTTCGCACCACGATTCAAGTGAAGCATCTCACATTAAGAGGGCTACAGACAGTTACAAGTTACCCTTTTCCCTATCCATGCTTTTTCTCCTCAACTCGTTCACCAAGCAATCAGGGCTAAGCTCCACCTTCCCTGGCTCTGCGCGAAGCCTCTCTAACCTCTCCGCTAGCCACACCTGGCTGTCAATACCCAGTGAGAGCTATCCAAGCAGCGTGCGCTGTGAGCGTACTGTCACAGCACTGAACTGTGTCCGATATTCCGGTAAACTGAGGCGAACTAGGCATTTTGACTTCCAGCGTGAAGTGAGCGCCACAAACGTGTAGATCTAGGTGCCGATAAAATGCCAACAGTTCCCCAATGCACTTCAGCTAAAGCCCCTGAATATCAAAAAGTAGTGCTATCTCCTCTCTCCACCTGCACTCACCCTCTCCTATGTCGACCGTGGCTCCCCCTATGCGGTGCAGAAATAGACGCTCTCTGGAGCAAACGCTGTTGCTACGTGTCACTCGGGCTTTTGAGCTTGTATTTTGTCGCAATTTTTTTACATTATATTATGACTGGCCGCCGAGACATCAAGAGAGGATGTCTAAATGTTGATGTGCTTGGGTGGCTCTATTATTAGCTGTCAGACACTGTGCGATGCCGTACGCCACCTCGGTGTTGGTTGATTTACCACCATCGCCTCCGTGCTTCAGCAACTCGAAGGCCCGCTGTGCACCTTGGCCACTGGCCAACAACACTACGACTAGGCTGTGAAAGTGAATTATCCGCCAGCAGTGTATATGTAGTTATCTTACAGGTGTCACTGACTTGTGAGCTACCAGTAGAGCTGCAGAAGCGGCCCGTCAATGAAGAGGGCACAGCGAAGTGCTCCAGTAGCCAGGCTTTGCTCGCTTGTCTGCCAATTGTCCGGGTACTTTACACAACGCCACGTATCTATATATATCTTTCTCTTTTTGTGGACTTGAGGAACGCGGCAGCAATCATTTTACAGGTGTGTGCACGGCTTCTACTACGGATCATATCAGCGCTTCCACTTGTTGCATGCAGGCGCAAGAAGTGGTGCACTGCGTATTTTATACACTATCTTATCAAAATGAACGCAGAGTAAAAACAATGCGTTAACCTCAGGATTTGTTCCGGCCACTGACATAGCCACGCAGGAATTGTTTAGTCTGAAATCGAGGACCTTGCAAAGTGAATAATGTTACTTGCAGTTTTTCCAAGGGATTGTTCATTTTTCGGATACTGGATAACTGAATGAATGCTGCCGCAACACACAATATGTTATACAGAATGTTTCATTTTAGCTGCACCAAATTTTTAAAAATTGCCTGAGGCAGATAGCACAATTATAATCCTTGATCTAAACTGCTCAATGAGGCGGCCACTACTTCCACGAGAAATCAAAATGCCTAATTGAATAATTAACATAATTATGCTAATTAACTTCTTAATCATTTTACGGCACATCTTTCAATCTACAAATTAGAGCCGCTGAGTTCGCAAGGCGTATCCACTTGGAACGAATTCTCAGGACTGAACCAGTTTCGAGATATTAATTTCAATGTGTCCTACGAAATGCATGGGCGTTCCAGTTAACTTTTTGAGGAAAACGCTGTTTTATGCATTGAAGCACAAAGTTAACTGGAACGGCCATGCATTTCGTCTGACACTTTGAGAATTAATATCTCGAAACTGGTTCAGTCCTGAGAATTCATTCCAAGTGTATCGCCTTGCGAACTCAGCAGCTAGAATTCGTAGATTGAAAGATGCGTTGCAAAATAATTTTAAGATTAATTAACATAATTATGTTAATTATTCAATAAGGCATTCTGTTTTCTCGTGGAGGTAATGGCTGCTTCATCGAGTAGTTTAGATTAAGGATTATAATTGTGCTATGTGCCAAACGAAATTTTGAAAATTTTGGTGCAGCTAAAATGAAACACCCTGTACACAGTTAAACCTGGATATAACGCAATTGACAAATTCCCGAAAAACTCTGTTATAAAGAGGATTTCGTTATATGCAGGTTCAGCACGAAAATTCGAAAAAAAAACGCTTGCCACATTTACTCGATTCTAACGCGTCCACGATTGTAACCCGCACCCGTTTTCCGTGACCAAAAAAGAGGAAAAAAAAATCATTTACAGTACCACGCACCTCATGCTATCATACAGAAATACAACTATCGCTCCAGATTTACTCCCAGTACACTAAAGCTGCAATGAACAAAGAAGTCCCAGTTTCGCCCGAAAGGCGAAGCATCGATTGCGATAGCAAATTAGCAGACAGCTATACGAAGTAAGGATAGTAGTTTTATCGGCCGTATAAACTTGTAAACATTCAATGTTTAACTAAATTGGTAGACTAATGCCTAAGCACACGTACTACAGCACATGGTCGAAGCTACGGGAGCTAGGCTCGAAGTGCGTAGGAGGCGGCCATATTGAAATGCCGATGGCGATATGGTAGCGCAAATTTAGGGTCGTACTAGATTCTAACCAAAGAATGACACTGCCAGCGTGTTGAAAAAAAAACTTTTTTTTTTTTTTGGCAACATCAACTGGAATAGGAGAATGCCGGCTTGGCGGGCTAGGCCAGCTGCAGCAAGCGGTGGGATCAGGTTTGAAGGAAGGGAGGGGGGAAAGATTACGCCCGTGGTGGCAAGATCGCTGGGTCGAGGGATGCAGGCCCACCTCGCGCACGCTCGCACGCACACACACGTGAACTCGCTCTCGCCTCGCAGTCACCGTGAATTCGAGCACACCAAGCGCGATGCCGTCGCTTTGCATTCTGTCGCGGCAGAGAAGGTGCTTCTGGCGGGGACAATTCATTATTTCGAGGGGGTCTCCCGCTGCCACTTCGTTACGTAGAGGTCTCAAATACCGTAAAAACATGCGTATAATACGGGGTGTTTTTTTTAATTTTACCATGTAAAATTTCTGCTTGGTATTATATGCGGATCCCAAAGTTTTCAGCCTAAAATTTGCAGTTTCGGGTTCGTTTTTGCTCACTACTATCATCATCAAGACTCGTAGCGGAGTATGCGTCATCTTGCGGTGGCGTCGGCAGGCTGCTGCTGCTTTCAATAGGCGCCATTTTGACCACACTAAGAATCGGCACGTTTGCTAGTCTTTCTTGCCCGATGTCAGGACAGCGAAAGTAGTACCCAGCTGCCTTTAAAAGCAAAGTAATTTGAGCTGCTGAGGGCCATCGGAAATTGCGCCGCAGGGCAGCACTTCGGCGTCACCGAGGGCAGCGTTCACGGCTCGGATGACATCCCAGTTGCAACGTCGGTTCTTTATTCTATGGTTGCAACGGCGGCAGAGGCGGAAGAGAAGCGCATTTGGCCTTGGCAACGCCGTCGCTTCGGTGGCAGTGCTCCCCTCGCCATCCCTCTCAACTCCCTCGTAGCTCCCCCCCCCCTTCGACTGGCTCCGTGCCCACCACCGCTCCCGCCGGCGCGGCGCCAGCTTAGCCCCTTTCCCTGAAGTTTCATTTTCTGCCGTTGTCGGGAAGTTGGCCGAGACGTCGGCTCGTACACGTGTGTTCCGGCACGACGGTGAAGCGGCGACCTTGCTATTTGAGAGTGAAATTGCCGTTGCGCTTTTTTTTTTCGTTTTCTTTTTCTCCGCGTGGCGTTGAGAGGTCTTTCCTAAGCTTTTGCTCTATAACGGTGTCGGAGCAATGCCGGTCGGAGGTGACGCCGCGTGATTTGGAGCGCTGCTGAGGGCACTGTCGGTGCACCGTATGTTCGAATTAACCGTCGCAAATGCTTTCGCGTTCGAATTACCGGCCGTTTTCGCCTATAGGAATACACATAACTTTGACGGGACCAAAGCGTCAGTTCGAATTAAGCGTGTTCAAATTACCGAGAGTATATTGTAAATGCTTTCTGTGGCTTTTCCTCGCTCGCATTATATGCGGATGAAACATTTTTTTTTTTTTTTTGTCATTGCTATCCCCAAATAATACCTCGTATTATATGCGGGTCTGTATTATACGCGGGTTTTTACGGTACATGTGCTTCTATGGAGTAAGGGTGGGGAATAGAAAAACTTCGTTATATCCAGGAATTCGTTATATGGAGGTTCGTTATAAGGAGGTTTAACTGTATATAAAGTTAAGGAGCAAACAGTTACAATAATGATCCCCAATTATATCAGATTTGGAGCCATTTTTTTTTTTTATCCATGCTTTAGGTCACGCATGCCATTTATTCTAGGCTGTTTCTGCATTTACAATCACAGACAACTAAAAAGTGCAGCGGCAAATGCCCCTCAAACGAGGCCCTCTAGCCAGTGGTGTTGAAATGTTCTAAGGACACTGCGGTTAATCTCCTTGCACCTACAGTAAAACCTTGTTAATTCGGATATCACAGGAAGTACAAAAATTCCCAAATAACCGAATGTCGAATTATCGAGAGTATCCAGGAAATAATAAACAAATGCTTACTACGTTAACAAGCTTTTATTTAGTGAAGAAATGAGCAAATCCTGTTGCTTTTTTGCACAAAAGGAGTGCGGAAGCTGAAATTCTCATCTCAGTGACTTAATGGCTCACGCAGCGGCGATCGAGGCCTCGCGACTTCCTTCACAGCACAGCCGTGGCGCACGCCTTCATTTGCGACACGCTTTGCACTACCGCATGCACATCCTGATTATTTTTTCACCAGTGAGCTCATCACCAACAGATCGTCCGTCCATCGCGATTAAGCCGGTCCTCTTCATCCTCCACAGCTTTGTACCAAGTCGAAACGAAAACTGTTTGCCACAACAGCTGCGGAGGAAACCGCAGCGGCTATCAACACGATTATGAATGGCTGAAGGCACGCAGCCGACGCACTCAACAAGTCAGAATGTAACTACCGTTCGCTGCAACAACTGCGGACGAAACCGCAGTCGCTATCGATGCAATCACGGATGGTGACTATGCAGTTTAGGCACGCCGCCAACGCACGTACTGATTTAAAATGAAGCTACTGTTTGCCGCAAATGCTGCGGATGAAACTGCAGCCACTATCGACATGATCATGGATGGCGACTACGCAATTATGAATGCCCGCAGCCACCGCAGTGTTATGCACAGCGGTAAAAGCATGAATAAAGGCTTTAAAGGCACAAATAGGCACGAAGCGTTCCGGCATTGCTGTCATCCACGTACGATTTCCGCGGATGACTATGGTGATGCAGACTCCACCGCTTCGTTTCGTTTTGATGCTAGTGCCGTTCTTGCTCTTTTGCGTTGCACATTTGCGGAGTTCATCACTCGCCGAGCTCCGAAAGTTGTCCAAATTAACCAAATTAACCAATGTGTGGCCAAATACGTCCAAATTAATGAGAGTTTAATTGCATGCATACGCCTGCCGGGACCAGAGGACGAGTCCGAATTGTCCAATTTCTGAATTGAGGGTCGAATTAACGATGTCTTACTGTACTACGACGACATCACCGGGAGCCAATAACGGCAAAGGGATTAATCCCGAAGTAACCAGATTAACCGGGATGTCATGACCACTGGTCGGCGCCATCGGTAGGAGGGCTTCGTTGGAATGGCATTTGCTGCTGCATTCTTGAATTGTGTCCCACAGTAAGTACCTCAGATATAAAAAAGCTTCAAATACATTAGGTGGTTCAGTATGTTTTCACCAATTTAGTTCAAGAAACCCTTTACAGAAGTTCTCCTGAATCAATTGTTTTTTTAACCCTTTGACGGTCAACGCCCAAGTCCCAAATGGTCGATGGCATATATTTACGTCGCCGTCTGTACGTTTGAAAAACACACCAATTTTTTTTCAACTCTTCGTTGGCCAGGCTGCCATCCTGTGTGGCTACGAGCAAGTCTGTTACGCTGGTGTTTCAGCGACTGCTTGCACATCCGTGTGCGCAGAGGTGCGCAGCAGTAAGTTTTGGCTTCGTCTCGCGTGCTGTTTCCATTCGTTGCGCTCCTAAAAACTGATGTCTATCTGGTTTCTAACCTCTCAAAGGGTCCCCACTAGATGCTCGCCCATCTGTTGCTCAGAGGGGTGCGATTACAACTGTTCACAGGCGGGCGCTGGTATATACAAACGATGCCGCCGTATACAAACGATGCTGCCATGCCTGTGTTTCTTTTCTAGTGACATTGGTTCGGGAATGCCGATTGCCCCTCGTCGGCGATGGAACAAAGGATTACTGCAAGTTTCTGACTCGTTTGGTTTTCCTGACGGGCGCACAATCATCGAGTTTTCTTGCGTGCGTTCACATACACGGTTCAATTAGGCTATGGACGTGTGCGCTGGTTGCTCTGCTCAAAGCTAGTCGAGCAGCGATTTCGCTGCGCTCATGCAGACTACTACCTAAGTACCGAATCCAAATATATATATTTCACTGTATGTACTTTTTTTTATTATTATTAAAAGTATTTATGGAAGTCCATCTGTATTCATGAATAAACAATGTGTTTACCTACAGAAAATATTTTTTACCACTTTGTGGTTACTAAAATATTGCAGTATGTTTTTTTCGAAATAGCTCAGTCGGGAGATTTTAAATCTTCAATAAAAAATTCGACCCTCGAGGGTCGCATTTGGCAGGAAAAATCAACCCTCAAAGGGTTAATGTCTAAGGCCAAATAAAGTGATCAGGAGAGAAAACATTTCAGTAATTAAAAAATAATTAAAAAGGAGCATCAGGCAGTACCTGTTAATGCGGCATACTGCACGAAACTTTGCGAGGAGCACATACGTTGTGCACCTAAACTGTGTCGTGTTGATACATCATCATCATCATTATGTCCACCGCAGGACAAAGGCGATCTCCAATTACCCGGTGCTGCAGGGAGAGTACTGCAGTACTGCCTTCTATTATAGAGGACATCTGTCGATACCTACTAGGGGCCAACACGCCAATTTTACGGGGATTCGCATGGGCCAGTGCACCCATCCTCCCCCCCTTCTGCCCCAATAATAAATTCAAAGGTTTTCGGCGCTGCAGTGGTCAAGATTTGAACAATAAAAGTTAGTTTTGTCTTTCTACTCAGAGAGCAGACACAGCACACCAAGTACAGCATAGACCACTTATAACGTAACCGTTTATAGTGCAGAACTGGCTACAACGCGGCCTTTTCCGACTCCCGTTTACCCTCCCATAGAACTCCACGCATGCCGCTTACAGTGCAGCCACGTGAGAGGAAACACCGGTTACAATGCGGCTTCCGTGGGAAAATCTCACCGACAAGGGCAGCAGCGAGCACGCTTCTCAACAAAGTGCCTGCTCCCGTCCGGCGTATGCATTATTCAATGCAATCAAACTCTCGTTAATTCCGACTTATTTGGCTGCACATCGGGACTTTGAGAACTGAAGGTTCATTTACAGTATTTACAGGATTCAGCACAAAGCAAAGAACAGTAATAAAGGCATCGACGGCCGGCAGCAAATCGGACGCTGCGGCCAGTGGCAAGAAGGACGTTTCTTCTCGATCTGTCTCTCGCTTTAGCCCCGTCGATCTCTCGAGGTCACGTCACTTTCAGCCAATCGTCGAGTCAGCTCAGGTGTCATCATTTTCCTCCAATCGTAGGGGCCTGCACAAGTGGCGTCATATTCAGCCAATGGCATCACTCCAAGGGCTCTACTCTTTGATGGCTGCCTTCGTCCAGCGTTTCCTCCTCGCCTGGTAGGTTCTCGGCTGGCTGGAGGGGACGGGTTGTTCTCGAATGACCTTCTAGAGCTGCAAAACTGCTTAGCTCGGGTCCAGGGTCAACTACCTGGAACCGTGCCAGCCTCCCGATGCACTTTCGGGAAGAGTCAAGCAGGGGGCAGACGAAAGCTCGACGTGCAGCGCACGAGGTGGGGATAAACAACTGGTTTGACGAGACCGATATCACGGTCGACGCGCCCCTGCGCACCAGGATGGACAGGTGACGGCGAGTGGTTGAGCTTGAAAACTTGACGGATGTCAGTTAATGGTCCGTATCTAACAGTGCGCAAGAGCGGTGCATGTTGAATGTGCGAAAGAGAAGATGACGTGGAGTGGTGGTACACCAATGAAAACCCGTTCCAGACAAAGATACCGCGTGGCTGAAGCACAAGACTGCAAGGGAAAAGTGCTCGGCCAGTCGGCCAGTGCCGCAGGAGACTGGTTTTGGAAAAAAAGGACAGGGGAGGTCGGTGCCAGTAGCAGCCACTCGGGCCTGCATCAAGAGGACTGCGTCCAATGTGGGCCGGCAAACGCTGCTCTGCCCTCGATGCTCCCATTCCTGCACTCCCTGGCTCAATATCCACTCAACCCTTTGAGCATGAGCTCCATTTGTAGTGCATGCAACACGCTGTGCAACACCACTCAACCAAGTGGACGATAACAATGACATCAACTACAGGTAATGGGGCTCACCTCAAGCTTAGCTCGCTCCTGAGTGAGCCTGCTGATCTGTTCCTCCCGTCTGCCAACAGCATCGCTGAGTTGGTCCTCGTGTGTGGCAAGTGCCTGGCGCACCTTGTCCAACTCCATCTCCAGCTTCTCAACTGTCTGCTTGTGTTCAAGCTCCGCAGCTGACACCTGGACATTTTGCCAGAGGAAATGCACAAATTTGTTAACAGTGACACTGAACTGCACAGAAATTTTGGACTGAACTCATTTTCGATAGCATGGGTGCAAAGGATACTACCTGCAAAACTTTATGCTTGAAATATGAGTGGAAGCATTGTGTAAAGCTAAAAAGAAATCAACACTATTGATGCTGAAACTAAAAGGAATGCTGCCATTTGTGCTCGCTGGAAATGACAACAA
Source organism: Dermacentor silvarum (assembly GCF_013339745.2). Taxonomy (NCBI): domain Eukaryota; kingdom Metazoa; phylum Arthropoda; class Arachnida; order Ixodida; family Ixodidae; genus Dermacentor; species Dermacentor silvarum. The sequence continues at coordinate 8,043,669 of NC_051160.1, forward strand.
AACCCAGAATGTTGAATGTCTGGGTGCGTACGAGTGCAACAGTGAGATCTGGAATCTGCTTACGTCTGCTAAGGTGCCAATTTTAAAAAGTTACACCACCAGCAGCTTTGGCTTCGATCGCATACTCGGTTGTCTTTTGAAAGTAAGAACAGACAGAAAGAAGGAAAAGAAAGCACAACCACAAGGCACCTTCCAGTTGATAGACAGCGCTTCATGGCATGGCTTCTCTCTTCTGTGTGTTCTTGCCCTGTTTTTATTTTCAACAGTCATTTATAACCTATTTAGCCAAAATGAAGTTTCGGTGCAGTTGACTTTTCATAATTTTTTCTGAAATGAAATTTCATTCACTGTGTCACATTTAATGGAGCTGTTGCTTTTGATGAGCTAGATGATGGCCCTTAGTTCTCGTTCTTACTTTACGAAAGAATCATTGCCAACACTGCGGGATATGTGAAAGCAAGCCCGTAAATCACCCAGGTTCTCTAATTAAAGGCGGTCCTGCACCACCTGTCGGGCTTGGTGAAAAAGCGCAGTCCGTGGATAGCATACGCCGTTGTAAATATCTCGGTTACATTTTGCAGTCGTGCACGGCGCATGGAGCACGCAAGGGGAGCGCGAAGTCACCTTTTTCTTAAACACTCTCTTTGCAATAGAAGCCTTCTCCTCACTCTTTTTGTGCCCTTAATTCGTCATACAGCATATTCCCATACACGGCTGCTACTGAACGATCATGCACAAGGCAAACGCTGCGCACACACAACACGGTTGCATGTATCTGCAGTTCGCTACGCAGCAAACGTTCGGGGCACCCCACGATGGCCGTGAGGAGTCCACTCGCTGAGCGCACCGCAGTTGCTGAGGGCAATCACATTTGGCGCGTCGTAAGTGCCAAAATCGGAAATAGTGGCATCTTCGGGAACATCCAAAATCGAATTTGAACTTGGTGCCATGGTGACGTTCAGTAGGTGGTGCATTGTGGGCACGCCCCGCTGCGCCTTCACAGTGCAAGGCATTGAAGGAGCGGGAGCACCGCAAAGAGGATCATGGGTGACCTTTGATTGCCAATAACTCTGCTTATGCTGAATGCATTGAAGTACTTTTTGCGGATTTATCTCACAGTCTATTTTAACTTCAAATGCATTTCTTGACTTCAATAAAAAGTGGTTAAGGGCCCCTTTAAAGAAAAAAAGAAATATCAAGCCTCATTTGTTTCCGTTCTCCTAAATCTCTGCAAGAATCAGTCTAATGGAGCTAACAAGCGTCCACTTTGTGTGGGTAAGCCCTGCGTTAGGGAAACTTTTGCAGATGCACCCAGGAGGAGCATTTCAATCAATCATTGCAGACTTGATCTCTCAATTCCAGCACTGCCAACAAAAAGCAGGACGTTCAAAAAACTGAGACAGTGTACCGGTACAGAGTTTAGCCACAAAAACATTTAAACCAAGTACCTGTAAGTGCAGCTTTTCATTCTCTTCAATGCGACTCTGCAACTCTGCGTCAATGATGCCCTGGTGCATTGGAGAGGCCGTGGCTGCTGCATGGTGTTTCTTCTAAAACGAATTGAAATAAAAGTGACTGCTCAAAGTTGCCCGAGACTCGATACGGGGTTTGCATCACTGCTTGCAAGACTGGCACTGCCTGCGATGCTTTACAGTGTTCCCTTACAACAATGTGAAGAAAACAGACAATGAAGTCCAAGGGCAATTACGTTTTCACTGAAATGTAAAAATATTACAGTTTTAGCTTGCGTACAACCTTCTTACCATTTGCAGATTACCGGAAAGAGATGTGGCAGCAACAACACTGGTAGTAACATCTGGTGACGCAGCAGAGTCTAAAGCGAGAGCATGCAAAGCTAATATTGGCATGACCTGCATATTCTACTTAATTGCTGGTGTAAAGTGTTGGTAGTGATGTAATTGTTAGCATGCAATGGTATGATGATTTTCCTTCAGCGATAATACTGATGCAGCACAAATACTTTTTAAGCGCGGTCTAGTTTGAACAAATTGTCACAAGATGTCGCTACCAGCTTTGCTCCTGCCGTCCACAGTTCTGGTAAGCCGGTAATCCACAAACGGTAAGTCTAGAGATAAGCTAAAACCTCTTTGTTAAGGAAAATATAACTGGCATTGCCAACTCCAACCGCTTTCAGTCACTTTCTATTTAAGTCACTTTCTATTACATCAAGCATATTGCCACAGTGTCACAAAAGAGCGTGTAATCAAAGCGCGCGCCACGTGTTACGCAAGCCAGCGAAAGAAACACGCCGGGCCCGCGGCAGCTTCAACAGAGGGGGAGAGCGGATACGCCTCAAACAGCTGATGCGACCAATGGAGTCTAGACGTCTAGAAGCATAGATGAAGCAACGGTAACCAAAGAGAGAGAGAGCACAGGCGCCGAGACACCTTCTCACTCGGCGAGTTGAGAGAGATTACTACAGCATGAGCGTGCACTAACAGGATGAGTCATCACCCTCCCTCGACGACGCTCCGACGGCGGCAGTCGAAGATGAATTGACTAGGAGATTCCCAGGCTTTGGACATGCTACGGGATCACAACTCCGATAGGAAGGTTCGAGAACGCCTGTGAAGGATATAAAACACCGTGTGGGAATTAGAAAAGTACAGACCGCTCCGGTGAAGAGATGCAACGTGAAGATTGACCGTCTGCGGAACAAGGGGATTCCCTGGCAAGCTAGTCGACGAGTTCATTGAGCCGTTTGCATTTCCGGAAGAAGTTCCCTCTTCAAGATTTGTCCCGAGCTACGCCGAGATCGTCCGACTGAAGACCAACACGGGTGAATACAAGTGGACACTTCGTGTTCCTATTCATTTTGTATTTTATGTGTTGGACTCTAAGTGCTTGTCGTTAATTATTTTCCTGTGTTTTGTGAATACCCATCTGATTTGTATTGTGTTGTGTCTAGCCCAAGTGTGCACGTGTGTAACTGCCTTGTGTGAAGAATATATTTTGTTGTGTTTTGGCAACTCTGGGCTCTGACTCGGTCATTGGACAACAACCGGCGTTCGCTGGCACACCAGAGGGCCCACAACTAATTGTCCTTGCTTTCGTGGGATTATTTTCGGAAGCTGATAAGTCGGCTTTGAAATTTGGTCCGGCATCTACGCCTCGTCCACGGGGTCTGTGAGACACAGATACCCATTTCTGAGAGGTCTCGTAAAATTCCATAACGCTAAGTATTGTTGTAGGCCTTTTCCATGTCAAGGAACAGAGACAGAAAAAACTGTGAGCAAAAGCCTTACGAATGCACGTCTCAATCCTTACGAGATGATCGGGTGTGGATCGGCCTTGTCGAAATCCACATTGATATGGGTCGAGCAATTTGTTTGCTTCAAGAAAGTGTAATAATCGACAGTAAATATCTTTTTGAATAACTTATAGGCAACTCGTTAATGCAATAGGATGGTAGCTTGACCCTAAGGATGGGTCTTTTCCCTGTTTCAAGACAGGGACTACAACAGCCTCTTTCCATGCCAATGGAAGGTATCTGTGTCTTTTACACTTTTAGCGCACGAAAAGGGACGAGAGACAGGTATGACGCAGGCACAGGGTACGACGCACAAGGTATCCTGCTGCCCAGATATTACTGAAAAAAGGCAGCAGTGCTAGTTGTGTGTTAGGGTGAAGGTGTTTTATCATTAAATACATGATTCCATCAGCTCCCAGAGCAGGCTTCTCACAACTGTTCAAAGAAGCTCTGAACTCAGCAACTCTAAAAGGATGGTTGGTTGTACGGTTAATTTGTGCTATATTTCCTGTTCAGTGCCTTACTTTCCCTTATTAATTTGTGTTTGAGAAAAGATGCTGAATAGTTTGCCGAACTGGACACAAGCTCAAAATGTTTGCCAAGAGCATTGGCTTGGTCTTCCACCAACGGCAAATGGTAAGACAGTCAATTTATTAACTTTGTTACCCTGTTCCATACTTTTCTTTCTCGCATATAGGAATTAATGTTTGAGATTTACTTTTGCCAGCTCTCTCTTTTAGCAGCACATTGTGCACGTCTTCCTTGCGACTTGATATGCTTACAGTTGATGGAGGTTTCCTGCTATTGGGGAAGCTACAAAGGAGACACCATGCATTGTTTTGTTTCTTATGTGCTACTTTACATTCCTCACTCCACTAGGAAATGTGTCGCTTAAAAGCAGACCCTCTAGTTTGTGGGATGCATACTGATGCAGCCTCAATTATAAACACTGTTAGGTAGGCCACTGCTTCATTAATACTGAGTGCACGGACATAACCTCAGGTCAACAGTTTAGATTTGCCAAACTGCGTCCAATCGCCTGAATCAAATTTCCATCTGGGAAATTGTGGTATTATTAGGTTTAAAGCAATCGGAAAGTGATCACTTCCGTAAAGATTCTCGACATTCCACTCTATGTACAGCATGAGTGCACCTGATGCTTTAGGTCTGTCAAGGAAAATGTTTTTATATGCAAGGCTTTAGAATGTAGGTTCATTCTTATTAAGGAGGCATGCACCTGAAGAAAAAAGCAATTTCTATTAGGTGGCCTCTCGCAACACAATGGGAGTCTTCCCACAGGGTGCTATGTGCATTTACCACTCTAACAACAAGGTTTGTAAAGTTCATTGATAAGGCTCTGAAATTCAGTTCTGTGAAGTTGATGGATGGGAGGGATGTAGATGGAAGTGACCAGCTTATTGAACAGCAGTGCAAGGACAGCCTTAAGGAGCATTTGGAGTTGCTGGCACCTTTGTCTACTATTATGGCCCGACGAGGCGAGGACGCCGTCACGATCTTTCCAAAAAATGGCATATTCTCAAAGAAAGTTTGTCTGTGCATTCCTCAACACACAGCGCCTTTGAAGCGAGTTTAAAAAGTAGTTCTTTAACATCATCTAGGTTGTGGAGGAGTCCCCCAACGTTCCACTGCAATATTTGTGTGTTTATATTGCAGAAGATGTTTGTGCTGTGTCTATTGTGAGAAGACTAACTTAACTTACAGAGCCCTTTACAGGCCCTGCGATGCGAGGTTTCTCTTGCTTGGAGCAGTTGGGAGATTCTCGCTGCTCTTTAGGTGCTCGTGGCGCCATTTGACTCGGAGTCGCGTTTCCATTTGAGGCGCGTATCCATTCGACTGGATACCCGCTCTTGCAAGCAGTGCATTTGACGTGAAAGCCTCATCTCGAGGGACAAGACCCTTGAGGCCAGCTGCCTGGAGGTCGATGGCCCCTTCATCTGGGACGGATGGCATCGCTAGCGGCTCACAGCGTGTGGGCCTGACAGCCACCTGGAAGGCATTGTGGCACTGTCCCTCGACACCCCACTTCGGCAAAGCTGTTCTTGGGCAGGTATGGTACACACCTTTGTGCCTCCATGAATGATACGACTTTGACTATGACAATTTCTTTTTCTTTCTTCCAGGACGGGCTGGACCGCGAGTGTGCGGCATGCTCGCCATCACAGTTGACGCAGTGTGGAGCATTCTCCCACATTTCAGAGGAATGTTCATTGGCACTACATTAAGCACAGGTCTGTCGGTCTAGGCAGTTCTGTGGACTATGGCCGAAACGCTGGCATTTAAAGCATCGAAGAGGATTTGGCACATAGGGTCTGACCCAGATTTTTACATAGCCTGCCTCGATTGTCTGGGGCAGAATGGTTGAGCCAAAAATGAGAATAAGATGTTTTGTCTGGATCTCTTTTGCCCGTCACACGTCCATCTTTATTCGCTTCACATTCATTACATTCTGGTCACTCCAACCCTCCAAATTTGAGTCAATTCCACTAAATCACCTTCTGAAACACTACCACAAATGGTGTTCAGGGTTCGATGTGGTGTTACTGCCACAGGATCATTACTGAATGATGCTAGATTATAGAGCCTGTCATGTTGCTTTTTCTCGGAGAGTTCCAAAAGAAAATCACCGCTAGCCATCTTAGGTGCACTGTAGCCAGGACCAATAGCTTCAGTAAGACATTTTGTAACGAGAAAAGGTGAAATTAATCTTAGTCTTTTCTAGTTTCTCAGGGTGGATCACATGGTATCAAGGAAAGTTTTCAGTTTGCCAGCCAAAAAAATTTGAATACTTCCTCGGTGCGCCCCCTTTTCTGGGACCAATCAGGAAGGGTGAGAAATGAACTAACCATAAAATTGTTCTTATTTCGGCAGTAATGCCAGCCATCCACCATGGAGCCCAACAAGGGGATGCTGCAGGACTTGTAAGAAACACATCCTGCGGATGCCAGCTACATGTTATGCTATAGCCAATTATGTGCAACCAAAGTTGGTTGCTCCACCTGGAAACTCGGAAGTGAGACGAAGTGAATAGAAGACAGGAAAGTGATAAGAGAAAGGTCAGAGAGAGGGACAGGAAAGGCGACTGCCCCCAGGTAAGTTAGTCCGGGGGTGCCGTGTACGTGAAGCAGAGGCCAAGAGGTGTGTTGCCTCCACAGAGGGGCCAAACACCCGGCATTGGCCCAGGATCCTCTTTTCCCCGGACATGGCCAAGCTACGCACGGCTACATGCACTCGGGTCCAAAATATCAGTCACCAGTGCAAAGACACAGAACTGTGAAGCTTCCATAGTTTATAATTCCAGTTCAAGTTTTAATTGAAATTTTTACTGTATATACCCTCTGAAGCTTACAACTCTAATAGGAAACACACTTCCTGCAACAAAATTTTTGGAAGCTTACTTACAAAGCTCCTTATAACATGTGCGCAACCACAACAATAACTTTCAAACCTTGATTACTTGCATCCAGAAAATCTAGCTCCCATTTCTTTTGCCCCTGGTTATCAGTGACAGTTAGCTAGTGAAAAACAGGAGCAAGCTGCAATATTCAAATTTTGTTAAACAACAGTTCCTGAGTACAAGTATGCCATTCTGAAAATGCTTAGTTTATTATTGTTCTCTAAAAATATATGACTTGTAAGTAACTTGAAAGTAAAAGCTACTTTTTACAGCAACTAGCACTGAACTCAAGTACTTTCAGAAATATAGTATCATACTTATTCGATTCCAAGTCATTACATATTCTTTTTTTAAGCGGGATACAAAAGTCATAAGTTGGATTAGAATCGAGGATTTGGCCCGTGTGGCCGTCTGGTCACATCAAGCGCGTTGTAGGGGCAGGTGGCAAATTGAATGGTGCGAGTGTGCAGGAGGACATCTCGGCTGTCATCACTGTGCGTTTGTTTAGAAAGTGTATTTCCAACGGCGTACAGAAGACAATGCACTGTGGGAGGAGCAGAGCAACAAGGAATCCAGTCATCTCGACACGGATGACGACAAGCGACTGGTTGCATTCGCCACTACTTTCACCAAAATTCATTCTTTGAGGCTTCAAAAGGTTAGTGCTTTTTTTGGGGTCAGCTTACACTGGAGGACCCTTTAATTTTCATTTTTTTCTGGCTTCTCGATTTTCAGGTGTCTGCTTAGATCCACGGTAATTGGTACTCCTACTTAGTTTTTTGCCAGGCACTCCGTAACTTAACTTTATTACTTCTTTTTTGTAATTTGTACATGTCTGATCTTGCCGTTACAAGGTGTTCACACACAGTGCATTCAATACTCGCGCAATATGTATTATTAAAAATCCAGCAGGCCACCGCAAGATTGCTAAAATCCCGTCACACACTCGTGAGCCCAAAGTGCAGTGCCTGTGCTGAGAGCAATAAGTGCAGGCAACCTGGCTTCATCTTTTGCTCCCATAGGCTGCCAATGCTTCGAGAAATGTATGCACTCTCTTGCCAAGAATTCTGAAATGGCAGCTTGCCCATTATACACAGCCATTTCGGAAAGTAGATGAATACGTTCATACTCAATCAGCGGGGTCACATTTTTTAGAAAGAGCCTCCCCACCTTATTCTTCCTTGACCGATCTTCTTCAAGTTCTTCTTGGAGGAAGCTGACACGCTTTGTTAGCTGTTGGTTGCAAAAGTTCAGGCTTTCAACTTCCTGCAGCAGCTTGCGCATCCCCTGGTCTTTGTCCTTCAAGCAGTCCTGAAATTACCATGGGGAAAATAATGCTGGCGTGCTTGCTGAAGTAGCGAACGGCCACATAGTTTGCTGCTTTACCTTGAGCTCGGCATTCTTGGCCTGCTCATCTGCCACAGCCTTCTTGAGGACCTGGGCTTGCGCACGTAGCTGCAACAGAACAAAAAGCGGCCGGTTACACGATAAGATCAACACACAGGTGCTGCAAAAAGCAGCGTGCACTCGCCACATCACGGCAGAAGACACATACACCAGCTGTGTCATGTAGACCACCTGATCGAAACGACTACAACTTTATAGCAGCATACACAAAGCGGTGAAAACGAAGTGAATCCCGGCGCGCGCGTACGCATGCACAGAACAGGCAAGCAAGTCTTTAAGAATACATACATCTGAAAGTCGCATGCTTGACGCGACGTGCGATAGGCGTCCTTTCTAAATTGATCCACGAGCAACGACCCAAATCACGTCTGTTCTCGTATAACCGATATCTTCAGAAGCAGCTATCTCCACCCCCTCCGAAGCCAGAGGCAACGCCGCGCAAGTTCCGGGTCCGAACTCCGCGCCCCTGCGGCCTCTTACAACATGCACGGTCATGCAAAAAACAATGAACCAAAGCGAGTGTTCTCACTTAAACACGCGTTCACGCGACATTTAGTTTTCACGGCAGGGAGGATGACCCCACGTCAGTGCATGCGCTACCTTGGAGTACTCGTAGGCGAGTTTCTGATACTTTGCCGGCAAGCCACCTTCCGGCGAGGCTGACTCGTCCATCAAGCTCGCGCGGTGTAGCGATATCGGGCCACAGACAGGTGGCTGCGGGCCACCCCCTGCAGTTAGCGCCGAACCACCAGCAGCGCACGCGCCTCCAAATTACAAAAGCACCACAGGTGATAACCGTCTGCACTATCTGTAATCTGATGGGAAGAGCGACCGCCGCGGCCTCTCGTTTTCATACAAAATGAAGCTGTTTCAAGCCACATCGATTGCAATCCAGAATCGGTGCGGCAGACTTGAACTTCGCTACAGTGAGTCCAGCGGACACCTTGGCGAGCGCCGAGGCTGACGCAAAAAACGTTGAAATTGTGGCGGCGCTGCCGTCGCCTTATTTTAAATCTCCGGTCAGTAAACGTTGGCTCCGTTAGGGTGGCTAGAATGGGGAGGTGTGAATACCATAGAGTTCATATCAGCTATAAGTCAGAGTTATAAGTCAGCTATATTAACTCTATGGTGAATACCGGGGGCGCTTTCCTTCGAGTAGAGTGACCTAGAATATGGGAGAGTGTCCAAAGCGGTTGAAAGCGCCGGCTCCGGCGAGGGCCTTTTTCTGTGAACTGCCGCGCCGCTGCTGCTCCGGACCCGTGGGCTTTTAGCGCTCGCGAAGCGCGCGGGAAGCGAGGGTCGTCTGCTACGCGCTGTAGTTTTTTGCGTTCATTTTCCACGCAAAACACTTAAACTTTATTTAACTTCAACAGTGTGGTGCTGCATGGGGCTCACCTATCTTTGAGCGTTTCTTTGGGCTTGGACAGCAATATAATGCAAAAACTAACGTATCAAATTCATTAGCGCGGCCTAGCTCCGGTGCTAGAGCTTGGGAACGGTATTACGGTAACTGTGCGTGCGTCTAAACGCGCTAAATGAGCCCGCGCAAGGAAAGAACGTAAAAAAGAAACGTTACTCGCATGGGTAGGCGGCCAATAGCACCATGCTCGCAAGAATAAAAGCAAGAAAAAAAAATGTCACAGTTTCGCCCTAAGGGCGAAGCAATGAATGCGATAGCAACACAGCAATGTCATACGAAGTAAGGTGAGCGGCTTTGGTAGCAATATGAATTGTAGTAAACATGGGCTGATTAAGTAAGCAGGTGTGCTGCGGCGTAAGTAGACCGACATGAAGAGAGACTCGATGACCACGAGAAGGCGCGTGTGAAACGGTGGTGTTGATGAGAAGCGCTTCCCGTGGGCAGCGCGTGCGAAGGGACACACCTGTAGCGCTGCACTGCCGATCTGGGCAGCATTACATGTGTAGCGTGCGTTGGAAAATGTGGCCCGACTATCACTAACTGAATGAACAAGCGTGGTGTGAGCGCGCACAAAAAAACATGAATAGATCACACTGAATGACTGCAGACAACGACTGTCAAAACGCTGGCAGCAAGCCCATACGCTGCAGCGGGCGAAGGTACGTGCGGTGAAGATTTTATCTATACGGAACCTCACGGCGACGGCGACGGCGACGCCGACGGCAGAAATCCGGTTGAAGTGTCCATATAATTGCTATCGCAATAAAAGTAAATTACGCGCGCAGTCAAGTGAAATAATTGCGTGCGTGCAGTGACCGCTTTGCTCACCATTACGCGCTTTTCGCTCACGGTCAGTAGGGGTTTACAGCTATATGCGTATGTATTTATTGGAATGTTTTTTAGCCACGACAATATTTTATTATGAACAGAGCAGTGTAAGAAGGTGCAAGGGAAGCAAGAGAAAGAGCAAAGACGGCCCTAACGACGCAATATTGTTGGCTTATTTCGCTTCAGAGATTGCGTACACGAACAATTCTTGCTGTGCGCTATCTCTTCAATACAAACTTCGCGCATGATGTACCTTAAGGTTCACCGTGAGCGAAGGTTTTTTCAAATTCAGAAATTCGAAAGAAAAGCCATTCGAGCCAGCCAATATAGCTAAACAAAAATATTTATTTTTCGACATTGAAATAAATAGATAGCTACTACTGGCCTAGCCATTTACTAATTTGTTATGTAAAAGTTATTACTGCAATAGCCTTGTTTTAATAATCCGTGAATCCTCTCTGAAATTACCAACATGTATACCTTCTCATTATATCATAGTTATTGCGTAACGTGTAATTTTTTACGTAAACTAACAAGCCTTCATAGCGCGTGACGATGTTTGTGCTTGCATTAGATTGAGTGGAAAATCATCTTGAAAATTACTGTATTTGATCCACTACAAATATCGCTATTGATTCTACATATCCCTAAAATAGTTACCTTCAATAACAGCAAAAAAAAAAATGAAAAGTTTATGTTCTGGTGATTTCTTGCCTCTTTCATTACGTAACTACAAGTACGTAGTTAGTGATCAGTAAGTATATTTGCTGTGTACGAACCAGCGAACATACGCAATAAATATTCCTAAAGTTACTTTCATGTTAAAATTCGCCTAGTGTTTGCGCTCTTGCAGCACAAGAAGGCGAAAGACGAGTTGCACATACGCAATCCATCATGTTCGTTTTCTGACGCTTGCTCGTAATTATGAAATGAGGCATACGTATGCAATGTTGCACTGTTAGCGTTTCAGTTATTTCGGTTTGGCTTGTTTTCGCCGCGTATATTTCTCGCGTACCCTTTACCTATACACGCCGTGCTATAGCTTATTAGTGGCTTTGGTAGGTTGTACGGCTAAGCTCGAGGACGCGGGTTCGATCCCCGGCCCCGGCGGCTTACATTTCCATGGAGGCAAAATGCATAAAACACCCGTGTACCGAGATTTGGGTGCACGTTAAAGAACCCCAGGTGGTAGAAATTAACGGAGCCCTCCACTGTGGCGTCTCTCATAGCCATATTGTGATTTTTTGGTGTAAAACCCCAGAAATTTGCTGGGGTTTATTATTATTGTTTGTACTATTATTATGTATGTTTGTATATTATTATGTATGTTTGCATATTATTACCCTTTACCTGTGCTCTCAGTTCTTCATGATATATGGGCAAGTTCGACACGTTGAGATCGAGATTGGCATTCAACACATTTTTATCGTCACACCCACAGCATCACAGGGATTTCTGGCCGTCGTCATATGACCACACGTCATATTCTTATCGTTAACCGTGACGTGAGTGCAAGTATGTCAAGTTACTAATGCCATGACCCATCAGTCATCTTAGCCACACATTAGTGCCTTTCCACGTACACTACACTTTGGTGTAGTGAACCAAGTGAACGAGCCGCGAGAGTTACGCGGTGTGTATTTATTTTTGGTACCGCGGCATCGGCCAACATACACATTCCGCTTCCCAAGAGCCCAGTTAAGGATTTCGCCTTAATAAAGAAACTACAGGGCACGGGATGCAGTCTTGTAAAGCAAATCGAATGCAATAAACAAATGAAAGGAAACGATAGGGTGTAAAAGCGTTAGCATGAGTTAGCCATATCTGCTACGTTCTCTTGGTTATTATCGCGGTCTCTAGCTTATTTTCTTATGCAGCACATTCACGTTACTCGTTCGACGCATAACTAAATGAAGTAAGCGCGCGGAATGCGTTACTACAGCCGCGTAAGCGCGGACCAAGCGAGCTAGAAGGAAATAGACAAAATACCCGTATTCACAGCCGGCAAACGCGTTCTCTGTGCGGTAAGTGACTGCGGTGTTACCTTGCGGTGACGTGGTACTTAATATATCCCAAATTATCGCGATGTTGGCTAATAGCAACGAAAATATCAGACTCGTAGCAGACGCCCACCGCCTTGGCGCGGCTTCCGCAGCGGAGAAAGCCCACGATGGAATCTGGAATCGGGCGGTGGCATACGCCACCTAGCCATGACTATGAACACATTTTGTACTTTGTGGTGGGTGAAATTTCACCCCTGCCTTGATTTTAGCCACCAATCAGATAACCTCTGTTTGGTTATTTCTACCCGCTTAAAGTCTATTTTGCCTTCACTGTCCCTAAACCCCATTCCTTTGAAAAAATGAGCCCCGTTGCTTTGCACTGTAAGGTTAAGCCCTTTACAGAAAAGTATGAGGTGTTCAGCCGTTTCCTCTTCTTCTCCACACGCACAGCACAACGTGTCTATACCTTGGTACTTGACTCGGTACATCTTAGTCCGCAATACTCCCGTCCTGGCTTCAAACAACCAAGAGCTTCCCCTAGAATTATCATAGATATTTTCTTTGGCAGTTTCTTGCTTGAAAGTTCTGTATGTTCCCTGTGCTGATTTCGTCTGCATCCCTGTTTTCCACAGACCCCTCTCTGTTTCCTTATCCTTTTTCTTAACCGCTGTTTCCTGGTTAGCAACCCTCCTGCAGTCCAAATATTTGATTGACAGTTTTCTGGTCAGCTTCCTCCATTTTGTATCAACATTCCTCATGGACAAATAACTGCAAACTCTCCTTGCCCACCGCTTTTCTGCCATTTCTTTCAATCGCTCCTCAAATGCTACCTTGTTGCTAGCTTCCCTGCCCTCGAATGACGTCCATCCCATGTCACCCTGTACCCCCTGATTTGGTGTATTTCCGTGTGCTCCCAGAGCCAGTCTACCTACCCCTCGCTGCTTAACTGCCAACCTTGCTCGAACCTCTGATCTCATGCACAGGACCGCATTGCCGAAAGTCAAACTAGGGACCATCACCCCTTTCCAAATCCCTCTCACCACTTCGTACCTATTGTAATTCCACTTCCTACCTATTGTGATGATGATGATGATGATGATGATTTGTGGCTAATGAACCCTTTGTAACGGGTGGACTCAATATATTAGTGTCCTAGCCAAAAGAAAAAAACAGAAAAAAAGAAAGAAAAAACAGTCTATACCACATAGGAGTTATGTCACACCCGGCACCGTTCGCGATTGTTTTACCGCTCTCCACCACCGCTCTAGGCGAGCTTTAGTTGTGGCTACGCCCTCGAAGCAGCGGCCACCTTCAGCGTCGAGAAATCCGAGGGCCTGCGGCATGGTGGTGCCCTCTTTTGGGGTGGGAGACAACTTCGCACAGTTAAGGACCAAATGCTCCGCCGTCTCCCGCTCGCTACCGCATACCCTGCACACAGCGGCCTGCACCTCGGGGGCGCAGTCAAACCGGCTGCGGTAGTCAAGAGTTCGGAGTGCGCCCGCACGCGCCTCGAATAGGAGGGCGCTGCCACCACTGTTGTCGTAGATCGGCTCCGGTGTGATGGTCCCCTTGTTGTCGCAGTACAGGCGGAGCGTCGTCTTCGAGGCCATAGCCGATTTCCACAGCTCTCGCTCTGTCTCACGCACATGGTCCTGAACTCCTTTAGCCGTCTCACACCTGGCTCCTCCGGTTTCCGGATAGTTCAAGAGGCCATATTTTCGCCTCAGGAACTGGACACGCGCCCTCCATTGTGTCTGGATGCCTTTAAGGTAGACGTACAGTCAACCACAAAAGTTTGCGGACCACGCGAGCGCGTGGCCAAGAGCCTCTTCGCGACACTTCCGCTACGTCACCAGCGATCGACAGCAGCGCTACGTTGAAGACGCATCCCTCCTTAAATCTATGGCCTGTCTATTTTCGCACTGTGCGCAAATATTTTCTACCTATCTCTTTCAACGTGACGCGCTCTTTGTTAGCCAGGGCTACTTGCTTATATTTTGAGAGCAGAATATCAGTACAAGTAATCAGACAGCGTATTCTTCGGCTGTTATCAGTTCTAATTTCGCGTAGCCACGCTGTTTTTTTTTTTTTTTTTTCGTTAGTGCGTGAGTGAGCGGTGAGGCAGCCATGGGACACAGATGCTTAGTCAGTAGGCAGAATTTTTCCGTTCCTCCCCCATCGCTAAGTGACAGTAGCGGCCGGGATTTGATCGCATGCGCCCAGGTTTTGCTGCGCAAAGCCCGAACCACCGCGCTGCTATAGTGGTTACATTTAGAAAAATAAGAAATAATCGGGTGCGATGACTCTTTTTATAACCCTTTGCGACACGGCGTCCTCGTTTGGGGACTCGAACTTCGGAGGCGCGTCCCACGCCACGTGTTTCTTCAAATGACCTAAAACTCAGTGTGCACATTCGTGTCCGCTTCCTGATGGGACAACTAGCGGTCAGTTAACTTCATTGTCCTGCGTATTGCTGCAGATGATCACTTTGCTGGAGACACTACCATGTTAGACAATCGTTCGACGTGCCGCGTTCCAAGACCAACGTCAAGAGTATTTTTTTTTTTCTCCGGTCGACACGAATACAACCGAAAAAGCAAGTGTGCATGCGTTTCGGGCCTAATAGTTGATTCTTTTTATGCAAGCATTGAAGCTGACGGATTTCAGAATAATTAGATAATGAGTTATACGCTAATTAATTTTTTTACTGAAACTCGCACAAAACAGCACATTGCTTCGTCTTCTTTCTTGGAATGTAATAGTGAGCGTCTTGAAATGATGCCATGCGCATTTGACGCATTTGCAGACAGTGCATCATAATTCGTGTCTGAAGGGGATGAATTTATTCACAAGACATTTACAGAAGTGTCATGAACCATAGGTCTCTCAATGATCTAGTAGGAAGTGAAATGTCCGCCGTTTTCTAGCACCTTATTGATGCGTGTGGGCATCGACTCGTACAAAGATTCAGTAATCTCCGGTCGACCGCGCAGGCTTTCCCATTCTTGTGCGATCGCTTGCCACAGCGTATCGGCCGTGCGGCCGCGGTTGGCTCGTGTGGACAGCCGTTTCTTCAACATGCCCCAGACATTTTCTATGGGATTCAAGTCGGCGCCACATGGAGGCCACTCAAGCTGGCAAACAGCATGTTCTTCTAGCAATGACTGGACGATACGTGCTTTATGGATCGGGCTGCGGTCGTGTTGAAAAAAATAGCAGCCGTCGCTGAAGGGACCGTCCAGCGCATACGGAACGAGGTGTCTAGTGATGACGTCGCAGTACCGTGACGCAGTGAAGGGCCCTTCCAGACGCACAAGGGGACCAAGGCCATCTTTGCTGATTGCTCCCCACACGCTCACGGAACACCGTCCACTGGATAGAACACTCTGTGTGTAATTAGGCAGATATCTGCAAGAAATAGCATACAATTGGGTTCCAGCGGCGCGTCTAAAAATGTTGTGATTCCTCTTGCGTATGAACTTTATAATGCTGTTATAGAGTTGCAATAGAAACGTACTGAAAGACCCACTGGGAGCTTTTAATTAGCTTCAGAGTAAGTAGTACTATGAAACAATCGTTAATGTTTTCAACATAATACCACTACAGAAAAATCTCGTAATGTCCAAAAGCTCATTTTACGTGAAACATGTTGTGATGCAGAATTAGCTTCGTGAATTAACTGCCAATACACTGTAAACACACCTGCAGTTTAGTGGACGCCAAACCCGCTTCCGTTGGTCCCAGCGCGTGGAAAAAGTTGACTCGTCGCTAAAGATGACATCGCCCCATTTCTCTGTTGTCCAATCTTTCATTGCTGTAGCGAACATGAGTCGTTCTTGTAGCTGGCTGTCTGAGAGGCAGGGCTTCTGTGCTGCTACGAAAGACTGCAGGCCAAGCTCACTCAGCCTTCTTCTTACAGTCTCAGAAGATACCGTGAGCGAGAGCGCTTCTCGGATATCCTCTGCACTTTGAAAAGGATCAGCCACGATGGCGGCCGTAATCAGGCGGTCCTCTTCCTGAGTCGTGGCCCTTGGACGCCCACTGCGCTCCATATCTGTGAATCTGTCATCGTCGCGGAAAGCTTGAATAATCCTATTCACGGCAGTCCGGCTCCTGTTGGTTCGGCGGCAGATTTCGCGCTGAGGTATTCCCTCTATAAATAAACGCACAATGTGCCTTCTTTCGTCAAGTGGAACACGCAGTGGCATCTTTCCAAATAGGCAATCACCACGTGGCCTGAAGCAAGTCTACTAAGTTTTCAGCGACTGATGCGAAGATGCGCCTATGTGTGAAAGAAAATTTTCTATGCATCCGCTTTTTCTTTATTTTTGATGACAGTGAAACACCTCCCTACCCTTTCTCTCAATTAAGACGCAGAAGCAACAACACTCATTGGACCAAGATGCTGCCAACCAAAGTGCGCCAGTAAACGTCGCGTAAAAAAATCGTCGCTGCGCTTCGTGAAACTTATCTACCCACTGGCACACCAGTCGACAAAGGTTGCAGTGATTGCTCCGATACTGCTATCAAGCCAGATATGTGGCGGTCTTATCGCAGACAGCGCTCTGCGTCAGCACAACGAACTAACAATGTCATGCACGGGAATAAAAAATTAACAGGCAGGCGAGTACCAAGAGGGCTCATATCCGGGAGAGCGCCCCTGTCGCCGCTAGGTGGCGTACCGCTAGGTGGCGCGGATAGGCAGTCTGGCACGCGCTCGCGTGGTCCGCAAACTTCTGTGGTTGACTGTACCTAAACACCCTGCGCGCCCACCTACCGTCATCCATGTTGCGCAGACGGCACTCAAACGCAATTTTGCTCTTGGCCTCTCGAGCCTCGAAGGAGGACCAGCCGACATCACCCTGGATGGCCTCTACGGCAACTCGGCCATGGCAGCCCAGGGCCAGGCGGCCTACCTCTCGCTGCCCACGTTCTAGCCAATCACGGGTTGGTGCCGTCAGGCATATGGTTGAGTTCGCGAAGGTCAGTCCAGGCACATGCACTGCCTTCCACAGCTCGCGCACCATGAGATATCGGCTACAGCCCCACAGGCATTGTCGGCGCAGTATGCGACTGGCCCGCTGTGCCGATTGTCTCAGGTGCGCCTCGTGTTCCGCGTTGACACCATCTGAGGCACTAAGCACTACACCAAGATAGCGGTACTCTTCCGCTGTCGGGAGCCTCTCGCCATCTGGGAGCACCATAGTCGGATTTTCCCGGTCCCCAGAGAACTGTACTACCGCCGACTTCCTCGAATTGAAGGCTAGGCCCAAGGTGCCAAGGTGTTTGGCTGATGTTTCAACCAGCTGCTGCAGTTGGGCTTCATTTTCGGCCAGTAGCACAAGGTCGTCCGCAAAAACAAGGCCAGGAATCGTCCAAGTTGTTGGGGTGCTGTCAAACGAGAAGTTGAGTGTGAACCCCACGTCCAAATTTAGAAGGGCGTGCTCAAGACTCGCTGTATATAGCATATACAGCAATGGGGAGAGGGGACAGCCCTGTTTCAGGCCTCTCTTTACCTCCACTGGTCGGGCGCGCGTCTCCCCAAAGCGGGTTTCAATGGTGTTGCCAGTGTAGAGTCGGCGAAGTAGGTCGATCCACACGGGCGGCATGCCGAGGTCATCCATGCGAGATAGGAGGAGGTTATGCGGCACGCTGTCGTAGGCTTTGGCTACGTCCAGGAAACAGGCGAGTAAACCTCGCGATTCCTTGCGCGCAATCTCAATGCACTGCATGAGCACAAATAGATTGTCCTCGACCCGCCGTTTCTGCCGAAAGCCATTTTGCAGCTCCGTGAGTGTCCCGCTCTTCTCCGCCCACGCGTTCATCCAGCTTTTGATGACCTGCATGAAGATTTGGTAGAGCACACTGGTGACCGTGAGTGGCCTATAGTCTTGTAGTTGGGCACTGCGTCCTCCCTTCTTAGGTATCAGGCATACTCTACCGCGGAGCCAGTCTTCAGGAACAGGGTCGCCTGCAACTATGCCGGTGAAAATTGAGGCCATGGTTTCTCGTGCTCGTTGCCCAAGTTGTTTCACGAGACCAGGGGAAATCTCGTCAAGCCCTTTGGCGCTGTGGGACCCAATGTGAGTTATGGCCCGGTCTATCGCAATGTGTGTCACCCTCCACTCACAATCCGCTGGGGTGCTGCCCCTCTCCCGCTCTTTGTCACGAGGCACAGTCGATCTTACCTGTTGTACTGGTATCGAACTATTGTATAGCTGTTGCATGTAGGCCGTGAGATGTTCCTCAGCGTCTGTAACCTCTTCGCCTGCTGCATCGCGGAGAATAGGGCGAGGGGCCTCGCGGTCAAGCGAAGAGATGTACGCCCAGAATTTTTGTGGTCCGTTGCGGCCAGCTTCCGTAATAGTCCGCAATTGCTTCTGGTTACTTTCGGTGATCTTCTTCTGTACGATTTGTTGCATGTCTTTCTTGCGTTTTAAGAATTCCTGCCACGCCTGGTGACATTCTTCGGTCGAGAGAGACCTCACCGCTTTGCGATGTGCGCGATTCGCCGCGCGTCGCGCCTCGAGGGCTGTTTTCACCTGCTGGTCCCACCAGGCCTTGCGTTTAGTGCCACCGCGGGAGTGGACTCGCTTCTCGTACTGACGCATAGTGTGATGCAGCTCATCGATGAACTCGGCGTGATGATGATGATGATGATGATGATTTATTGGCATCCCCTTTGAAACGGGGCGGCGACAAATAGTCACCTAGCCTGCTTGATTTAATCAGGTATACTATACATGTTCTTTATCTTGCATTTTTGTATACCTATCATTATTTTTCTTTTTCAAAAATTTACCTTGTACCGCTGCCTATGATTTTAAGAGATCAGGTCGCATCCATCTTTTCCCTACTTTTTTTCCACCAGTACTCTAATCGTCTCTTGCTGATCTCTACGGCTGATCTGTTTATGTTTCCTTCCACTTTAAACCCAAGCGCTTCTGGGAGTTGCACGTTACCTACGGTTCTCGCTGGGTGGATCCCGTCGCATTCCATTAGGATGTGCTGAGTGGTCTCTGGATCTTTACTGCAGCATACACATGTCTCATCTAATTCCGAATATTTGTTCCGATATGTTTTCGTCCTTAGGCAACCGGCTCGAGCCTCAAATAGCAAGGCACTGCCCTTTGTGTTATCGTACAGATTTTCCCTTCTAATTTCTTTCTTCTCATGGGGGACAGCCCTGAGAAAGCGCGTGGGTCCGGAACATGGGGGACAGCCCATGGAAAGCGCGTGGGTCCGGAACAGCAGCGCCGCGGCGCGGGAGTTCACACAAAAAGGTCTTCGCTCCTCCCATGCATTCGCGCGGCGCTTTGGACACTCTCCCATATTCTAGGTCACTCTACCTGGCGGCCGCATTTCGATGGGGGCGAAATGCGAAAACACCCGTGTACTTAGATTTAGGTGCACGTTAAAGAACCCCAGGTGGTCAAAATTTCCGGAGTCCCCATTACGGCGTGCCTCATAATCAGAACTGGTTTTGGCACGTAAACCCCTATAATGGCACGTAAAACCCTATTTCACAGGAGTAATGATGTGGGCTGATAAAACTTTGATTTCATGATAAAGACGCATTCCTTGACGCTCGCAGAAAGCGCGCGATACCCGAGGCTGGCGATGCGCCGATTTCAGCCGCGTGCCTTACCGATGATGATGATGATTTGTTGGCATCCCCTTTGAAACGGGGCGGCGACAAATAGTCACCTAGCCTGCTTGATTTAATCAGGTATACTATACATGTGCTAAGCATTTTTGTATATCTCTCAATATTTTTTTTTCTTTTTCAAAAATTCACTGGCGCTGTTGACCGTAGAGTTACTGTATATGCTCCCTACGGGAGCTCCCGTAGGGAGCATATATAGTAACTTTATAGCTGACCGTGGTCAACAGCGCTGCCCCGCGGCATCGGTGCGCTGGGGGGTCACGTTTGCGCCGCCGGTATTCACACCATGTGGGTGTTCTGTGTTCACACCTCCCCATTCTAGCCACCCTAGCTCCGGCCGTTTCGGCAGCGCGCATTGGCTGAGGCGAGCTCACGGGCTGAGTAGCTGTCGTCTGCTCGACGCACCGTCGTTGTTGCGTCGTTTGCATTCTTTCCGCCGCTCTTTTTCCATTTTATTTACAATTGATAGGTGAGGATTAATATCAGTGTTGCCGCCACCGAGTATCCGCCTGTCAAAGATCCAGGCAGCTGCCGTATAGGTCTCCGACGCGACAAGCGTCCGGCCGGCGCGCGAGGCCGCTCATTCGGGAGAAAGCGATGGTGGCGCCACCAACTTTTCATTAAAAAAAAAAAAAAAAAAAAAAAAGCCTCAGCGGGGAGTCTGCGTTGGACCCACTAGAGTTACTGTATATGCTCCCGTAGATACAGTAACTCTAGGACCCACTAGAGTCACTGGAAAAATTTTTCCAGTGACTCTAGGACCCACTCCCAGTAATCTACACCTGGCGACAACTTTCTGTGGCACTGCAGCGAAGGCTACGTAGTCCGAACCTTTCGCTCGAGGTTTCGGTTTTCAGTTGCGCCAGCACTTTCCGCAAACGGGCGTTTTCTGCTTGCGCGTATGCATGTGGTGGATATATATTAGCCGTGTTAAGGCACTGTAAAATTAATCATACGTATATCGCATCATAGTTATAGGCTGATATATATATATATATATATATATATATATATTCATTAATTTTCATTTCCATTAATGTATCATTTAATTCAATTAGTAAGTACAAGTAATTCATACCATATCATAAGAAGCCAACACCAAGGAGAACATAGGGGAAATTACTTGTACTTACTAATTGAATTGAAGAAATGGTAAATTAATGGAAATGGGTGAAAAAACAAACTGTCCGCAAACATAAACATAAATACCCCAGAAAGTGGATGGGAGAACGGCTCCGCGGTAGCTCAATGATAAGAGCATCCGAGCCATTGCGTTTGTCTCGCTTCGCGCAGCGCGCGATTTTACGCGCTGTGCACGAGACCACCTGACTAGCGGTATAAGCAACACGAACACTGAGGCAGACCCAAGCGGATGATAGAGCATGATCGTGCGCTGGAACAAGGTAGAAAATGACATAGTTTCGCTCTCAGCGCGCGCGACTGCACGACGTGGGAACAAGCAGACGAAACGGAAGTACATCTCACTTGCTACGGTACGAAGTAAAACAAATTTCATTGGAGTTGGTGAGCAAGCAGAAATGCATGACCTGCAAATTCTCTGCCAATTATTTGCGTTGTCAAACATCTGCGACCAGGGTGAAGAAAGGACATGCCAGCATCCAGACCAGGAAGCTAAGTTCATAGCACCAGCAACGAACCGCCTGAAATCCAGGAAGAACAGAAACAGAGTGTAGAATGCTGCCTTCCAAGCTTAATTAAGAGCAATTGAAAAACAACCTTGGAAATAGAATCAACTGCATCATTCTGGACAGAAATGGGATAAGTAAAGAGTGAGTAAAAACTTTATTGAAAATAAATTAAATAAAGAAGGCACGCTGGTTGGGGCCCTTATTCCAGGGCTCCACTGGCACAAGCGGCTCGCTGGGCTTGGTCCAGAAGAGCCAATTGGCTCTCCCGGCCCTCGTCCGCAAGCCATGCCTCCCACTGCCTATTCCTCATGAGTGGATGTTTCAGTATTATTGGGCTGTCTATGTGAGAAGTAAAGATATCACCGACGATTACGATACTCCCCAACCAGAAATTTCAGCGCAGCTCTATACGTGTTTTCATTTCGCGATAGATTTGCTGGAGCGGGCAATCTGTCTCGTGCAGCATATTGCAAACAGAGCGAGGCATGGCGCGACAGCCTCGCTAAACCGGAGATCGCGAGAGGAAGCGCGTGGGTGACGCGCGGGCGCGATTCACAGCAGCCGCCGCATACAGACCTTCGGTCATGCAGCGCTTTGTTTCCATATATGGTAACGGTGGACGCGCTCGCCGGACGTTATCGGTGAACAGACGACGGCGCGCTACTTTGGCGCCATCTCGTAGCGATCGTCGCCGCAGAGCCCATCTTGTACGGCACTACGCTTCTCCCGTTTTCGCCATACGCGCGCCTCCTCGCACTCTCTTCGCTATAGCCGTCTTTCATCCCCCACCTCTCATCCTTCGTTGTGCTCGTTCGCTCGGTTACGCCAAGGGACGACGCGAGCGGCGCTCTAAAACATATGATGACATGCCAGAGTTCAGGAATGTCTGCACATTGGCCCCGCCCATATTCACTTTATATTATTTTTGCAACTGTAGGAAGCTATGCCAGCAGCAGGACTTGGAGTTGAAAAACTGCATACCATAATCATAATGAAATCGGCTGTTGCCATTGGCAGGAACTATGTCGATATGTACAAGCGTCAGTGACGAACAAATTAAACTCCGCCAAAAAGGAAATGAACTAGACGAGACATCTGCTTGAGCTGTAACAAAGTGTTATAAGGCATTTCTGCTTTCATGGCTTCAGCAATAAAATAAAATCGCATAAGTATACAATTTTGCTTATGCTGGTATATGCTTTTTATTGTATATTTGCTTATGCTAGTATGTGATCTTTTGATGAAGTTTTATAGATCCAACAAATTTAAGCACAACATTTTTTATTACAGTTTGTATTTAAACATTAGAATAATGGGGGTTGTCATATTTATGTTTTTATGCCAACCCAGTGGCCCAAGTTGTATATTAGCTGAATCCGTCATTAGGTTTGTGGTTGTGTTTGTGATGGCGTCGTGGTCGTTGCATTGTCGTCATTTCAGCTTTGTCATCCAACTCCCTCCCTGCGCTCGAACCAGGTGGCTCACATGAAAAGATCCGGGTGTCTCAGCAGCAGCACACCCACCGGTTGTTGGTCGCCTCTGTTTGAACAGATATTCAAAAGCAATTTTCAGACGAGTGTTGATTTCGAAACGCCCGACAGCAACGCTTAACCTTCGCATAGCCAACTACCTGCAAAATACTTCGCATAACATCAATTGCCACTGCGTGTGAATTCCCCACATTTTATGTCTTAGTTCTGTTTAATAGCAGATATGCACTAAAGCTGCACACTTTGCTACTTACTTCGCATTTGCAATAAAAAAAAAGAAACATAGGTCCTAAGGGAACAAGTTTTAATGCGTGTATTTAAATATGTAGGCAACCTTCTTTTCTGGAAGACCATGTATACTCAGGTGTATACTCAGTTTTACTGGTGTAAAGATGTAGCTTGGCAAGTCAGGAACTTATGTGCTTTTATCTAGAAATAAACTGATTGGTGTTTCGTGGGACACGGTGCCTTGCGTCTCGATGAGTACCCTTTATGGCTGAGAGTATTCTTGCCATTGGGTCAGCTTTGAAAACATGTAAGAACCTTTAATCTTGGCACATAATTCGGTGAGCACAGCAGAATTAAATTCAAGGACTTTGATGGGAAATCAGTTAAGAAATTTACTAACCACGTTATGAATGAAGAGGCTGGAACTTAATAGAATAAGAAAGCCCTGGAGCAGGTGGTCTCTGACTTGCAGTGCAAGACCCGTGCACACCTATGGTGATATTGCGGTATTTATGGCCGAGGCAGAACCGTTCAACCTTGTACACTGTAACATTCTGTGCACCTCTATCAAATCTTCTTGTGCCAACATGTGGAAACTGCATGTTGGAAGCAGTAAAGCATTTTTACTGTCCTACAGACAGTTGTCACGTTTGTTGGATTCTCATTTTAACCGATGACTAAACTTCCAGATTGAGGCCAGGAGAATCGAGAGCTGGGCTAGTTCATTCATTTTTTAAAGACTAGAAACAGTGCACAAAAACAAAGTATGAAGAACAGTGAAACGCAACACGAGCACCAACTTGCAACTGAGGTTTTTATGCAAACATGTATACAACAACAATACGTACGAACCAGGCTATGTGAAAAAAAAAAAGAAAATCAGCCGCCCCTCCCTTGTCGAGGAAATGGAGGTAAGCGAAGCTTGTAGTGTTTCTTCGGTGTTCCTCGGAACGAATGCACTGACGATTGCCACGTTGTGCTCGAACCACAACCGGTCACAGGCGCATGACTATAGCTCCGAAGTTCCGGTTGAGAAACTCGCGTTGAAACCTGTGGCCGTCGCACCGCGGAAGTTGGCGCTAGCGTTGCCGAGGCGTTCACCACTGTTGTCGGGTCCTGGAGGGCAAGACGACACTGACGTTTCGCCTGGCCTTCGGATGTCTTCACGCTAGAATCGGCACGTCCACGACGAGACCTTTCCCGAGCGAGTTCGCGGTGCCGTTGCTTAAACGCAGCCCTGCTCCTCGGCGGAACGCACCACGCGCGCCTTCCCATCTGGTCGCCGAAACTGATCTGAGGCGAGGGAAACCCGGCGAAGCGCGCGCCAACCCCCTTTCCCTCCCCGCGAGACACCAAACGGCCTGATTGAAAGCTGCGCCGGCACAGCTTTCCCCGCAGCTGCTCTTTTTTATTGCGATAGCAATTATTATGGACACTCCAAAGCAGATTTCTGCCGTCGCGTCGCCATGAGGTTCCGTATGACGTCAATGGAGATGAAATCGTCGCGCGGATAGGATAAGTGGTTCTTGAGGGAAAGGGAAAGGTTGGCGCTATCTTCTGCAGCCCTTGAGGGAGCACGGCTCAGCGCCATATAGCTCGCCGACAGTAGCGCACCCAGGATCTCTGCCAGGGGGGGGTTGACAGTTTGTCAATACCATCTAAACAGCACTAATTTCGATTTCTTCACGGGAAAATTGTAAAAAATGCGCTTTTTGCGAGTGTGCAGACGATTGCGCGTCTTACATCTTAGTTGCAGCACTCAAATGCGTAAGGAAAGGTAAGGGGGTTAAACAAAAAGGGGGGTTAAGTCGGCCTCAGGGGGGGGTTACAACCCCCGAATCCCCCCCCGTCGGTGCGCCACTGCTCGCCGATGATAAGATGATAAGTGGTTCTTGAGGGAAAGGGAAAGGTTGGCGCTATCTTCTGCAGCCCTTGAGGGAGCACGGCTCAGCGCCAACGGGGAGGGGTAAGTGGGAGCGAAAGAAGGGATAGAGTGGAGTCGCCACGGCTGGGCGAAGCTAGCTCGCCGCGCGCCGAACGCTGTATGTGCGAGTGAAAGGGCGCAATGGACGCGCGCTTTCACGGGAGTGAACGCACGGCGAACAAACGCGCGTTCTGCGCCGTGCTCCCTGAAGGGCTGCAGAAGTAGGCGTCTCTTTCCTCCTTTACAATCACCATATATGTAGAGCAAACGCGCCTTCTTCCGACGCGCGAAAGGGTTTGGGGGGGGGGGGGGCAGGGGGAGGGAAGGGAGGCGACGTTTAGCTGCGGCCACGGAGCAAGAAACCTTTATCTTCCTCCGTGGCTGCGGCACCAAGTGCCTATTTATATCAGAGGCTCCGGCAACAGTCACCAACGCCGCACGCATTTTGTGCGAACGCGGGCAAAACGCCGACGGCGTCGACAACAGTTCTGCCGTGCTGCCGGTGCTGCTGCATGGCGAAGTTTATACAGCTGATAAAGCTACTATCATTACTCCGTATAGCTCTCTACAAATTTGCTATCGCAATTGATGCTTCGCCTTTCAGGTGAAACTGCGACCACTTTTTTTCTTTCGTTCTTTCTTGTCCCTGGCGCATACCCGCATTGGATTGGCTCATATTCGCATATCTAATGCGGGTATGCGCCATACGTAAGTTTTTGCAAACCAGCCTGCACCTCAGTCCAACGCCTCCTATAAAGTCTTTATAGGAGGCGTTGCTCAGTCGCTTGAAAAGCAAATGAGGCGTAGGCTATTAGTGATTATTGACATTCTACTGATCCTCGTGCTCGCATTATTTTTACAAGGTAGGCCTCAATGCAGAGTCATATACATGCCTATACTCACTGCAGCAAAAAATATTTTTATTGCGATAGCAATTATATGGACACTCAAAGAGGATTTCTGCCGTCGCCGTGAGGTTCCGTATGACGTCAACGGCAATGAAATCGTCGCCGATGATAAGTGGTTCTTGAGGGAGGGAAAGGTTGGCGCTATCTTCTGCAGCCTTGGAGGGAGCACGATAAGTGGTTCTTGAAAAGGTCGGCGCTATCTTCTGCAGCCCTTGAGGGACACGGCTCAATCGCGCCACGCGCCGGACGACGTATGTGCGAGTGAAAGGGCGCGAGGGACGCGCGCTTTCACGGGGAGCAAACGCACGGCGGAGAACAAACGCGCGTTCTGCGCCGTGCTCCCCGAAGGGCTGCAGATTTATTAAGCGTCTCTTCCTCCTTTACAATCATCATATATAGAGAGCAAACGCGACTTCTTCCGTCGTGCGAAAGGCCGTAGGGGGACGGGAGGGAGGGAGGGTTGCGACGTTTAGCTGCGGCACCAATGATTATTTATATAAAAACGTTGCGAGGCGAGAAGGTGGTAAAGACTTCCGACGCTGCTCGACGAGCTTGCCATTCTGATCTCGTCGAAAACCTCCGAGCCGCCCCCAGAGGCCCTGGCAACAGTCATCACACCGCGCGCGTTTGTGCGAACGCGGGCAAAACGGCGACGGCGTCGACACCAGCTCTGCGCATTGATGGTGCTGCTGCATGTCCAAGTTTATAAAGCTGATAAAACTACTATCCTTAATCCGAATTCTCTACTAAATTGCTATCGCAATTGATGCCTCGCCTTTCGGGTGAAACTGCGACATCTTTAACACCTCCGAAATGATCGCTCGACAATACCTTCCTACATGCGTAGTTAAGTTAAACCAAGTTAAGACCTAGCAGCAACCAAGTTCATACCTAGCAGTAGCAGCCAGTAAGCTTCGCTGTGCCTAAGCTTTGCGTGGCCGTGTGCAAACTTGCCTGATTTTTTTTTCATTTTTTTTTTCAAGCATAGGCCTGTACCCACACTGCAGGCAAGAAGCGCAAAGGGAGGTTTTCGCTAAGCAACTTCTTGATGCACACTTAATCTGGTATTAACACAATGCTGCATTTGCACTGTGTATTTGCACTTGCGGTCGCTGGTAAACGATGCTCACGGAACATAGAACAATTTGAGTGGTAATTTAAGATGACTAGAAGCACTGCCAAGTGTATCTTATGACCCTTTTCGCGGCGATCCCGTGG
>NC_051160.1:8071195-8169891 GCF_013339745.2 Dermacentor silvarum
TAAAAGTGGTCATATTAGTGCAATTTATGCGAGAAGTTTAACATTGTTTGGAGATGATTTTAGCATTTGTCACATGTGGGAGAAGCATGCGAATGGCAGAGTTTCTACAACTTACACCCCATCACACAGCGCACTTTCGATGGCAATCAAGCCAATCAGTCTACAATTTTTCAATCATGATTGGTTCCCTTCAGCAGCTTGTGCAAACGAGCTGATCAAGAACTCTACACTGATAGGGCTCGTTTGTGATCAAAAGTGTTTGTTCCATGCGACTGGGGTGTAGTATTAGAAATTGTGTGTCAGTATGCCATTATAAAGCTTTTGATAAAGTACAGGTAGCACCGTCATCTTGTTTAGATTTTCACAGGTTTGTCCTTCGGGTGCTTCAAGCATGTGCGTTGCACAGTTTTCAAAAGACACTCTTTGGGCACAGGAAGAAAGCTGACCGGACAGTTTTCTTGCAGTTTCTGTAGGTGGTGTTGGGCTCAGATATCTCGAGGGGGCTACACTGTCTAGTTTTCTGCATAAGTGATTAGGTTTAATTTGACAGTTATTCACATTTATTCTTACAGTCCATTTTTACTAACAAAAGCTCTTTTGCTCGGATCGTTTGAAATATTAAAGTCAGTTAACTGTGGTTTGTTTTGCTCGGTGACGGCCCCATTAACAAATAAAAGAAATCCCAACTTCCAAAAGAGTAAAAAAAATTTGAGCTAGTTCAAAGAAGGGGCTATATTATAATAACCGAACATTCAATATTCCTGAGTTCTTATCATCTGTTGCACAAAGAAGCAGATCTTCCTGAAAGCTTTTGCCACAGTAACGTCCAATTTTGTTTTTCCTGTCACATCAAGAGGCCTTGATAAGAATGGCACGACAGCCTTTGAACCAATGACAGATGGCAAGGCAAATGGAAAATTAAATGAATGATTCCAAATATGGCTGCAGAAGTGAAACTTGGAAAACACATCAAACATTAATTACCTCACATTAGATCATACAGTTATAACTTGTGTAGGCAAAAAACAGTCATGACGAAAATGTACGCTCCAAAAAGTTGCCGGAAGAATACAGCTGGCTTCAGGCATGCCAAAATGTATAAATACATTCCATTTTAATTGCACTGCCCACTATGATCACCTCATATAGCAGAAGCATCTTTTTTAATGCACAAATAGCTTGTGAACATTATTTGCTCCCCAATGTGAAGAAAAAAAGTCAACACATAGTAAAACAGAAACAGATGCCACATCAGATGCTCAACAATAATGCATAGAAACGCATGTTCAGGGAGTGCTCTTAATAAACAATACAGTTTGGTTGCACACTGCATGATTTCTTTATGGACAGCACTCGCAATGCCTCAGGGCACCAGACAAACTGCAAACATATCGAAATGTTCTTATGAATCGCGACAGATGAGATGCTTTACAGAATTAAGTATACATAGTAGGATACAGTTTTAAGCTTATGCAAAAAGAAATGATTAGCAGTGTTGAAGTAATTAAAAGAACAGCTTACAACAAGGACATAAAGCAGACGAGAAGCGTAATTCTCTTCTACTTTATGTATTGTAGAAAGAACAATTACGGCATATTCAACACGTCATTTTATAGCACTCTGACGGTCATGCAAATAACAATGACGCTGTATTACATGGACAAGAGGCGTCAGTAGCATTATTCCATCTTCGTTGATACTACAGGAGCAAGTTTATTGTCATGATAAGCTTTGCAGGAGTGTTCGGATATGCCCAGTAAAATGTGCCATTGCATTTGCACTAGTTGAGTGCACGCAAGCAGGCCAAAATCTGATCTCTTTTTATAAAGAAAGCCAACAGCCATTTCTTTATAATCAAATACATGTGAAGCGCAGAAATTCTCTCATTACACAACCCCTGAACTGATTTGAATGACAGTGGTTGCATTTGAGAGAGGAAGCTAAATTCTGTAGCAAGCAGAATTTTGATATAGGCCTTGAAATTTTTTGCCAAAAATTGTAAATACTGCAAATTTTAACGGAAATGAAACACTTGCTTAACAACTTCATTACTTCACAACAAAAACAGACATTGAAACTGTGAATTGAGCATCTACTAGGGCATCTAAGTGCACAAATATGGTATATCAATTAACAGCTTACATGAAATTGTTACATTGTTCAGACAAGTTCTGCAAAAGTTATATTCACAAATTGGTGGCATATTTCAGAGGCGTATGTGATAGTTTTTGACCCCAGTTAATTCCACTTTCTGCTTAAATCGAAGATGCTGGAATGTCCTGGCAAGAAATCGTACATTGCCTAGGAAGGAAAACTTGTTGAGTTCGAACTCAAAAGCGTGCCGCTTCAGTTATTTCGATCCCCACCAACCCACATAGGCAACCCTCCTGGCCCGCAGTGGTTAACAAGAAACTCGGTAGACGATGCTACTGCTTCCGCAGGCATGCAGCTGTTTTATATATATTTATGCTTTAGCAGCCGGCACTCCTTCAGCCCATGAAGCAATCTGTGGCCACTTGTCACGCCATGCTGAGCCAGTGTTTAAACATGCCAGCTCTCTTTGCCTGATGCTACTTGAGTTTCGCTTAGAGAGCAAGAAACAAAAGCACATTACAGACTACTTCAAGCAATAAAAAAATATATTTGAATTTGTTCATAATGCTGCCACTCGTTAATTCGACCTTTCGGATAATTAGACTAAATCTTGCAGCCCTGCAAGGGTTTGAATTGAGTCGACTGTATATCAATTTTGTCTGCATGCACATCTTAATCGATGCAGTTTACAGTACCATGAAATTGTGTAGGTGGTTAAAAAACTGCAGACTTCATTTTTCATTTTAAGTTTTGCCAATTTTTATAAGACAAACTGAAGTCCAAAATAAAAAAATCTGCTCCCAGTAGCCAATAAATTTCGTTTTCCGTCTTTGAGACAAACCTCACTAAAATTGGCTCAATAGATGCTGAGCAATATAGTATCTTCATATGCATTTACTAATAAGCATTACTGCTCTTGCAGTAATGCTTTTCCGCTTAATTAGGCAACGCACTGCACAGAGCAGGTTCTAGGGACCGTATTCTCAGTCAATGACTTTCCAGGATTCTTTCATATTTGCGTGAAATGATGTCTTGCACTGTGCTTCACTGGAGTGATGGGTGTTGTGCCTACCTGCCTAACCAATCAGTGCCAATATGATGTCAAAGTGATCTACTGAGACTACCATACCAGGGTTCCATGCTTTCTATTTGTGGCTACCCCCCCAGACAGAACTGCAGTGGTTCGATCATGCTGCAAATAAAACTTGGCTAGTACAGACTGCACTAATTAATGTGGCAAATTAGCTGCTCATGCCAAGCTTTGGATGCTCAGATTCTACTGCACACTGGAGCTACCCCACTGGTTGCAACATATATACTCGTGTGGTAGAGTTTAAATCGAACCATATTTGCTGTGTGATTTGCAGTACAAAGTATGCTGCATGCCATAATTATGCCAGACCCTGTCATGTATCTGCAAACAGCCACAAAATTCAGACTGCAGATAATGAACCACGAAAAATATACAGGCTAACAGGACAGAGAGGAAATAGAACCGACTAGCAAATACATTAATTGCATACAAGCCAAAAGTCAAATCAGCCAAATTTACGCATCACACAAGCCCTCATGCACATGTGCAATACTATGAGTAAAAATTACTTCAATGTCCAGAGTCGAGCAAGTCTATCGTCAGTTCTTGCAGTGACGTCGGACTTATGAACAGTCCCTCAGTGTTCAGTCAGTTTTAATATCCAACAAAGAAATCAAGAGATGCACACAGTGATTGGTGTAAGTGGTGCATCTGACTTATATATGTGTGGTTCAGTTGCTAGCCAGCACCATATTGCTCATTGTTCCGTCTTCAGGTGCAGTCATGCTCCAAGATGCAACTAGTCTACTCAGGTACACTCGATACATTCTCGGCTTATACAACCAAGCTCACTTTGCTTAAAATAATGCTTTGTTGCTGCACTATTTTTCTGTGGTTAATTTTGTTACATGTTCACTTTTGCACAATATTGCTTCACAAGTGATGTCTAGAAACTGGGCCTATCATTATTGAACGTAAGCGGTGCATTTAGACAATTGTTACAATGACTGTCAGTCAATCCTGGATGCACAATGACACCCTATTAACAGATTGCAAGCAGTGTTATTCGACCAATCAGTGTTGTACATCAACCCTGTGATCTTCACCAACTTGTTTGAATGGTATTTCAGTTTGGCGTCCATGAGTGTCTCATCTATTTGAGTTTCATTTCCCAAGGCTTTGCCATCCTTCATCTGCATACATAAGGGCCACAGGACAATATATTCAAGATGGAAGAGCATTGGCAATACACCGTTTGGAGCATATGTTTTTCAAGATTTCTCTCATTTTATTTTTTTACTCTTCAAAAATCTTATCAACGAGGTTTTACTATAGCTTGTGCAACTCTTTTCTATGATAGCTGTCTCGTCACGGTACCAAGAAATCAAGTTGGCATACAAACAAACAGGTGTAAAAAGGTTCAATAAAAAAATAATGGTACAGCAAACAGTTGGCATTGCAAGTAAAAGTGCCGCATGCAAATAAATGCTCCAGCACAGTGATTTCACCAGGCAAATTGTACAACACATGACACACATAGTAAAGTGTTTTTGAAGAAAATGCATTCTCTGTACACAACGTATTGAGCAAAAGACAACTCAGTTATTTTTTTTTTAAGTGCACCCACCTGATATAAGCGAGGTCAAAGCTCATGCTTTCGTCTAGTAACGACCTACGCTGCAAAGCAAAGTGGAGGCTTTTGATACGAGTTGTTATATATATTTAGCCCAGCTCACTTACTGCTATCACAAACTCAGCTTCAAAAAGAAAGAAAACAGGAGAAAGTGGTGAGTATAGCTTCCTTGCAGGTATGTTCCTACACTAAACTGCGTGTCATGGCCAACAACTTCAAAAAAAAAAAAAAAAATTATAGTTGGCTTGGCACTGAAACACTTTTTTAGCTAATCATAGAATGGCCTCATTATTAAAGGATGTTGCCTTACGAATCTTCTGCCGCAAACATTTTCCAATTCCTTCCAGCATAAGCCGAGTTAGACACAGTTATCGCACTGATGAGTGGCTTTCTCTCTCCTCCACTAGAGCTACGCAGGGGAGATGGCAGGGGCCACGATATCTACGCAGCACACCGCTGCTACCACGCACAGCAGGCGCAGCTACACGCAACTGTCATGTGTAGACCAGCAGCGTAAAGATGAAATGCTTTTTTTTTTGTCTGATATATATTTTTCATTTATTTAACTCAAAATGAGCAGCAGTAGTATTACTGAGAATGTTCTCACGATCACCAAATTCACCAAAAACTGTTCTAGGTCTTGCGATACAGCTGCATGATGACATTGCCAAGGAGAGATTTTTCACAGTTTTGGACATGAGATGGTAAATTCCCTCCTGCATGCAGTGCAATAATATTTGGCTCGCATGTTCAGAGGAGAGCCTTGCTTACAGATTGGCAACATTTTTTTTATTATGTTCAAGTAGTGCTCCAGGGCCCCTTTAATGTTTGTGGTTTTGCATGAAGATTGTTCAGTACAGTCCGCTGTTAAAGGGAACATGCAGCTAGTATTCTGCCATTGTTAGGATGTGGTGTAAAGGCCTACAGGCAAATTTTTGATATACAAATTTGATTATCCCAGCCACTTCTTTCTGACAAAAACAAAGAAACATTCCAGTTGTATTGGCTTTATCACTTGTTAGCCGTTCCTTCGAACAGTGTACATGGTTGCCTCCAATGGTACAAAAAACTAAAATTTTCCAGGCAAGCCTCCAGATCAGGAGGATGCAATATCTACCTAAATTCACATACATTTAAACATAAAAATATTCTTTTTTCCACAGCTAACCATTGTGAGTGAATATTTTCTGCATTAAATAAACAAAGTGGATTCAACTGACCACTCAAAGCAGATTTTGCATTTAGGTGGAAAAGTTTAAAAAAGATGTAACTGCCAAGGCTTGGAAAAAGAAAATGCAATGTCGTTTCCTATCCTGTAGCTCGTCAATTAAGGACGCAAGATGAGCTGAGATCGTCAAGCACTTTACTGTTTTTCTGCAGACTTGAAGAGGATTTCAGCTCCTGTGTTGCATTGCACTGTTTTTGGATGGTGTACTTGTAAATAACATCCCAGCTGTTGAAGAAAGAAGTTGGGAGGCTCACCTGTGTGCAGTGAAGCCTACCTTCGTTACAAGAACTTTTTCCTAATAAATTTCACCTTCCCAACAGAAATGTTTTACCTTTGCTTTACATGTTCATCAGAATCATTTTTTGCACGTGAAGTAGGGAGAAGACTCACTTGCATGCAGTGAATCTCACCTTTGCTAAAGTGTAAATTTTATACTAAAATTCACCTTTCTGACAGAAGTCTTTCACATGGTCTTGCTTTTTATGATCATAGGAATCGTTCGCATGCAAAAAATATTTCATCTTTCTGGCAAGTTTATTTTCTCATTTTTTTCACATTCCTTAAAGGGCTAAAAAAAATGTGAACGATCCTCTGGGCAGACTCTTTTTAGAGCATCGAAAGATAAAACAATGTTGCCCATTGCATGTAGCTCTAGAAAATACAACTGCTTTGTGAAGATCACTTTTTAGCAAGCTTAGGTGAACAATTTAACCCATTATGTAAATACCAAATTAGTATAAAAATTTGTTTGCAATCATGTGCTTCATCATTTTCAGTTTATGGAATAGGAATGTCTGTTTTTGCTGCAGAGTTAAAAGAGTTGCTTAAATGCAAGGCTTATTTCTTTTTTTTTTTCAATTTTCTACATTTGTTGATTTGTTTTAAAAATTGATTGGGGTCTTAAAAAAATTCAGGACGTATAATCAGGTGGGCTGGACTAATAGCCTTGGTTCAGGACCCTCTTGTGTAATTCAACAAAAGCTATACCAAATTCTGACATGCTTGCTGTGCGTTTTAGCCAGCAGCTTGCCTTGGCTGCAGCCGGCAAGCCAATGTGCTGATCTCATGTGATCACACGGTTGCATATTAGTGATCGTGCATGTACAAAATTTATTGTTGTTCCCAGGTCACATCTTGACACGGCAAACCACTAAAGGGCCATCAAAATTCGCAGGAGTCCATTTGCTGGCCATTGTTAGAGGCGCCAAACTTGCATTTCTTTCACATAGACCTGATTGCAACTTTTTTTTACAGTGTATACTTATAACGACTATCGGATAAAATAAAGGTATTTTTATGTTGAATCCGACTTCATTATAACGAGATTAAACTGTAGAGTATCGATTAGATGGGAGCTCCTGAAGTAAAGCCTTCTATGAACTTTTGACCAGGCATTACCAATGTACCTTATGTTTGTGTCAAAAGGAATGTACACTTACCTAAAAATAAAAGGAAAAGAAGAAAAAAATTTGAATACATTTACAAAATACTGAAATATAAATTCATTTTAAATGATAAAATCTAGGCGCATGTAGATCTTGCAATAAGCTCTCAAAAAGCAATTTCGACCCTTGTGCCGTAAGCACTAACATAGTTGCAATCGTGGCATCATTTTAATTATTAATAATGTTGTAATGTAGGTTGCAGTATTAAAAGGCATACTTGTTAGATAATCTCACGTATCAAATAAATCATTTCAAAGACGACAGCCATCGTTACCTACAAGACAGCTTATCTTTAAAATTCAAGCTTGAACCCAAATATCTTGAAACACTGGATTTGGACTTCTTTGTACAAACGTCCTTCCGCATGGTAGGACATAAATCCAGACCTTTTGTGCCAGCATCACTTACATAACTGTTTGGGACAAAACAAAGACCGGTAATCAACAATTTGAAATTTACACACCACACTGTGTCCAAAGAGCAGTGGAAGACTGAATCATAAATAAATAGCAGACGGAGAGCAATAACAGTTTCAACAAACGTTCCTCTTGCAGCTGCCGTACCTCTCGGCTCAGTGTCTCCTGCTGGCTCTGGAGGAAGGGTCGTGCACACCAGACGCGAACCATGGTCTCTGCGAACGCATGGGCAGTGGACGACGTCCTAATGAAGAAAAGCTGTCCCTGGCACGCCACAATGACGAGGCGTGTCTCTCCAGTTCCTCGAAGCTGTCATCACGAGACTGTACAAGGGGCCACCGGGATGCTGGCAACAGTAGTCCGGGAGGGTTGTTGAACACATAAGATGGCTTAGATGATGACAGAAACCGACGGGGGTGCGCAAACTGGCCGCCCAAGGAGCTGCGTGGCTGCAGAAGTTGATCCTGCTGCTGCAACGGGAGACTGACGTGCCGGCGTCGCGGCCGTGGCAGGGGTCAGACAAGCATGTGCACGGGAGACAGGTCATCAGCCTCGCAGCCATAGTCGTCCTTGTCAGACTCGGCTAGGTCCAGGTGCTCGAGAGTCGCCGTCGCCATGGCAATGTCTGGGATCATCTTGCTCAGATTGCTGTTCTCGCTTTGCAGCTAAAGGGATGCAAGAAAGAAGGTGCGTGAGGCAAGGTTCTCCTAAATGCTAAATTGTATGCACTGCAATGCAGAGGGCACTGGCACCACAATGCAAGTGTCACAAACGGCGTGAATGGCAGGTTGTAACTGGCTTCGTGTAATTGCTGTGAACTGTATTTTGCGGTGGCATCAAAACATGCACAGGTAGCTTTTTCAACTGGAATTCTACACATCTCATTATGCCTCCATTTGGACAGATGACAAAATGCCTGGCTATATTAATGTGTGGTCCTATCTGGCGCATAATTTCTGTCCAGAATGCGAGTCCGTAAGCAGACAATCCTTCGCACCTCAGCCAATCGTAGCGCCCTCCTCCCCAGGTGTGGCTGCCTGTGAAGCCTGAGGTCGGAGGGCGGAGCCAAGCGCCGAGGCGGGGCTCGTGAAGGTGGGACCAAGATGGGGTTTGGTGGAGCTCGAGCCGAAGCGGCAGGCCTCGCCGCCACCATGAGGTCCAGGGGGTCTTGCATCGAGGGGACCCAGTCCTCACTCGGGGCCTGAGCAAGTAGGGTGGCAGCCTGGTCGGGAAGCCCCGCCTCCCGCACCACGCGCAACTGCAACTGGTGGCTGATGGCACAGCGGCTGGCCCCCAGGGAGTAGGCACGGGCAGCCGCCTGCCGCAACTCCTGCTCCCGCTGCCGCATCTGCCGTAGCAGCTCTTCACTCAGTACTGCGCGCACAACGTACAGGGGGTTGGAAGACCGCAAAAGCGCAGCCGGAATCACTGTTTTACTCATCCCCAGTGCTGTGTAAAAATCACAAGGTCTGGGCTGGGACTGCTATTCCTTTGTTCGAGTAGCATTTCAACTATGTTGTCACTGACATCGGCCAGCCGCTAATGGTGGATGACAAAGGAATAGATTTAATAGGAAGGAATACAGGGCCTGTACAACTTAGTTAGCTTAAGACGTTATTGCATGTCTACAGTATTTCAGCGTTTTTATTTATTTACGCAAAATAAAACATTACCTTACATTCCTCCCTGCTTTCATTTGATTATCCACTCTCCTGTACAATATATTGGTTTTGTTGTTTCATCATGGTGGCCACAAGTCATTTAATAATTTGAAACTCTTACAATCTATTATATAATTACTTAATCGACTGCATACTACCCCATATTTCTTTCTTATTTTGTGTTTTACATACAGGGTGTCCCACCTAAAAGTAACCAAGGTTTTAAAAACGACCGAGTGTGCTAGGAGACTTAAACCAACGCAGTGGTGTTGAAAATCGCGTGGCCTAGTATGCGGTATTTTTTCATTTTGCAAAGTCAATTAATTGAGACGCTTCTTGTGATCTACAACTTTCGTATTGGCACTTTATAGGTGAAGCAAATATTTAGGTTAGGCAATTAGTTTATACTAATTGACTTTGCAGAATGAAAAAAAAAATGCCGCAGACTAGGCCACGCGATTCTCAACACCACTGAGTTGGCTTGAGCCTCCTAGCACACTGCGTCATTTTTTAAAACATTGGTTGCTTTTAGCCGGGAAACTTTGTATATTCGTGTTGTGTTCTACGTCTGTGTTTACCACTTCTCACTTGCATGTCATTCTCGTGTTGTATGCCACACTAAGCAATAACTTGTGTTGGTGCTTTACAATTTATTCATTTTATTTACATATTTAAAAATACTGCCAATGTCGCAAGAGATCATGGCAAGGAGGGCATATACATGCACACAGTGAAAAGCGGGTTGGAAAAATATTCTAAAACACCATACAATACAGTGTTACAATAACTATACATCAAGTCAACTATGACATTATACAAAAGATAAGTACATCAAATACAGTCACAAGTAATCAAAACAAAATGAAATC
Source organism: Dermacentor silvarum (assembly GCF_013339745.2). NCBI lineage: Eukaryota > Metazoa > Arthropoda > Arachnida > Ixodida > Ixodidae > Dermacentor > Dermacentor silvarum. Next base: position 8,081,575 of record NC_051160.1, read on the forward strand.
GGCGGGATGCGAGGTAGCACAATTGGTTTATTGTGACGCAAGTTTAAGGAGAGACACTCTAAAATTTTAAAAAAATTATTTGTACAAGAGGTATGCAAATTCAGCCAATTATAGAGTTTTTCAAGCAGATTTATATTATGTCATTAGTTTTTATGTAGCTGCTATAGTTGTTGCGTTATATCATACACTACTGCAAAATATTGTCACATTGTAGTGACGGTGAAGAGCACAGCAGTGAAAAGTGTGAATCACAAACTAACTGTTTATTGGTCGAACCTGTGCCCACAAAAGCAAGTGACAACAATAGTGGCGAGCACGGTCGGCAAAATCTGCTTGTCAAGCACGTTGGCACATGACTCGTTCCAGTGTTGGTGCTCGCATACCTTCCAGAAAGTAAAACACTATTTGCGTCGTGCATACAGTCTGATTACACAAGGTTCGGCGAAAACCCTAACAGATAGAATCAACAATAACATTCAAGCAAGTTTCAAATCGTCCAGGTGCGTCTTGTGCTGGGCAATGACCTGAAGTTAATCGGTGAAATGGGGTCCCCAGAAAAAAAAAAGAACAAGTACGCGTGTCAAGGTAGTGATCCTTGTCGGCACTTTTTGTGCACTAAATTTTCACAAAAAGCATCGTGCTGTAGCTTATTTAGCTCTCTTTACACCGCAAAGTGCCAATATTTATCTATACAGTGTGTACAAGTACTGGAATTGAATCAGTTCCGGTAAACTTAAACTGTTTTTTACAACTTAAACTTAAACAAATGTTTTTTTACAATCTCATGAAAATAACTTTGTTCACTTATAATTGCCCTACACTAACGAAATTTGGCATACATACTCTTGAAGATATGTAGAATGCTGTTATGTATGTGAACTTGCAATATCTCCCAGCAGTAACTGCGAAAGTACAAAGTTATATTTCAAGGAATTAAGAAAAAATAATAAGATCAGGTGTCCTAATTCGCTTTGCATAGTTGCATGCAATAAAACCTCGTTAATATGTAGTTGGTCGAGACCGTGGATAAGGTATGCACTAACCAATGTACTAATTAACCGACAATGGCAGATGAGTGGCTATAGACTTACCGGTCCAAAAAAACATGATCATTCTCATGCAAACACACACGAAGACAACTTTTATTTGCGAGCACGCAGCGAGAAATTTCACTTGCCGCCGGGACGGCCTTGCAGCAATGACGGCATCCTCAAACTGAGCAAGACCAGTTTCTCCATCAGGCCCCACTTGACTGCGAATGCTCTAATGACAGTCTATGGACAATCGGAATTATCCATGACGTGGATGCACTAGAAGCTATGGGAGCAGGAAACGCATCATGACTACCATGTCACTGTCAGTGGTGACTGCAGTCCGGCAAAGGTCCGTGCGCCACAATTTCGATATCTATGGTCTGTGCGCACAACATTTCGCTGATTCCACGCTTGTACGTGCCGAAAAGTGAAGTGAACACTATGCACTAACCATCCAGAAAGTGTTAAAGGGACAGACAACCGCTCAGAACATGCATCGAGACAACCCCGCTGATGGAAATATTGCCTATCGTACTGGTTAAAACGAGCTATATTTTCTTATTAAACAGGAATTTATATTTTTAATTCTTCACTAAAAGTAGCGAAAAAAGACCTTTGGCACCCCATGCGGCAAGAACATGAAGATGCATAAGAGGTCTATCACGGTTCCTGCTCTTTTTATTAGTACTGAAATGCAGTACACTTTTTTCTGTTGTAAGTTTTTTCTAACTTTTAATGTGCAGACGCACCTTTGTTTGTAGTGAGTAGAAAAGTGGCACTGACTTCGCCTTCCTTTTCCAAGAGTTGGGTTGGCTCTTCTACAGGCAGAATAGCGATGTGGGCCAGCCAGCTATGGCGTAGGCGTGTACTTCGGAAAAAACGCGGTACAATTATAACAATGGTCTGTACGACAACGCAAGCTTATTGTACCACCTTTTTATTTTCAAAAGTGGCTGAAAAGTTCAAAATGTAGGTGGTTAACAACAGTTGCACTCACTCTTGAAAAAGCAGAATGATGGGGGGCTTTCACCACTTGCAAGCCGGGCTATTGGCATCGCTCTCACTTCTCAGTGTATGTGGATGAGGGACTCTCTTTTTTAGAGGCTGCTCAGATAAACATTTTGCTTACAAAATATCCACATGCTTTCTGAAGTACCTGCTGCAGGTGTAAACACTATTTAGGGTGAGCTTCGACAGAGAGGAGAGAGAGGGCGTGCGCCAGAACACCCTCTCAGACACATGGCGAGCAGAGAGCCTGCACCAACGGATGAGGCACCACCCTCCTCAAAGACTTCGACGGATACGGCTGAAAACGCGAGAAATGTCTAGAAGATTCCCAGGAGGCTTTGTTCATGTTATGGGAGCACGACTCCGTCAAAAGGTTTGAGAAACGGCGTCGAAGGCAATAAACGTGCCGTGCAAGAATCAGTACAGGGATCAGACCGTGCCGGTTAAGAGATGTGACGCGTAGACCGACCATCTGTGGAAGAAGGGGATTAACCAGCAAGCTAGTCGACGAGTTCCTTGAGCGTCTGCATCTCTGGAAGAAGTTCCTTATTCGAGATTTGCCTCGAGCTACGCCGAGATCATCCGGCTCAAGACCAGAACGGGTAAATACGATTAGACACTTTGAGTTCCAATTCATTCTGTACTGTATGTGTTAAACTCTTAGTGCTTGTCGTTAATTATTTTCCAGAATTTTTGTAACACCCATTTGAATTGCATTGCGATGTGCCTAGCCGAAGTATGTAGTATGTGTATATGTAACTGCCTTGTTTGAAGAATATATTTTGTTGTGTTTTGACAACTCTGGGCTCTGACTCGGTCTTTGGACCACAACCGGTGTTCGCTGGCGCACCAGAGGGCCACTTAATTGTCCTTGCTTTCGTGGGGTTATTTTCAGAAGCTGATAAGTCAGCTTTGGAATTTCGACCGGCGTTGGGTTGCAACTTGCTTTTTGTTATGCATTTCCAGCGCCTAGGGCTAAAAAATAGAGCTGTGATGGCTGCGGAGATAACAAACTAGGAAAACGTTTAAAATAGTGGTGCAGCTTAGTCACTACATCAAGCTTCGTCTAGCTCCATGATGGAAATAGTAATTTAAGTGGCAATGTCAGCTATTTTCATTATTTATTTAAATAATTCGATGAAATCTCGTATGTTAACGCAACTTATGTTGATATCAGATCTGAATACAGTTCTGAGCCATCAGCTATGGCTTTCGATTTGCAACAATTGGCATCCTCTAATTGCCATCCTCCATCATAATTTGCAAAGAAATGTCCCATAACAAACTAGCAAAACGTTTAAAATAGTGGTGCAGCTTAGTCACTACATCAAGCTTCGTCTAGCTCCATGATGGAAATAGTAATTTAAGTGGCAATGTCAGCTATTTTCATTATTTATTTAAATAATTCGATGAAATCTCGTATGTTAACGCAACTTATGTTGATATCAGATCTGAATACAGTTCTGAGCCATCAGCTATGGCTTTCGATTTGCAACAATTGGCATCCTCTAATTGCCATCCTCCATCATAATTTGCAAAGAAATGTCCCAATTATATTGATTTCAATGCACCTGCACGCGAGTTTTTGGACCCTGGAATGAGCACTGACATGGGAGACAACTGCAGTTTATCAGATTTCAGAACGGAGTTCCGCTTTATTTGCCAAACCATTTCAAAGCTGCCATGTGCTGATATAAAGATATCCCACATGTTCTAAATAAAGGTCATAGTGCAGGGTGTTAACAGCCTTCGGTTGGGATCATTTGCTGGCGGTCACAAAGGGAGTCGAGTTTTGCACGGAAAGACGATCGAGAGTTGACCTCAGCATAGCACTAGGGCTGGTCACTAGAATTAACATTTTCTTTTATATCTCAAAAAATGCTTTACATAAAGATATGATTTGAGAACTTGATTCGAAAACGTCCCGATTTGACATTTATTTACCGTCGGTGCTGAACACGGTCGACTCGTGCGGCACCAATGACAGCGCGGTGCAGTGCCGATCGTCACATGATGCGTGTCCCCCCTTTTGTCCGTCGCGCAGAATGGCCTTAACGAGCTGACGATAAGCCAGAAACCATCTGCAATTAAGAAGGAAATACCCTCTTGTTTTCTAGAAGAAAACTGGAGAGCAAGACTTTCTAAGCAATAAAAGATTGCCATTAAGTACAGTATGGTGCGCTATAGAAAACTACATTGGTATTTAGGACACCCTTTACTATTTCTTCAGCTTCAGAGGGGAAAAAATCACTTGATTCTATTTGACAGACATTCAATCGATAAAAATATTTTCCAGACCTTCGTATACAAACTGATAGAGTTACAGTTAAACCTCGTTAATTCGGGAACTAGGGTAATTCGGACTCGTCCTCTGGTCTCGGCAGGCGCATGCATTATTCAGTGCAATCGAACTCTTGTTAATTCGAACGTATTTGGCTGAACATCGGTAATTCGGACAACTTTCTGAACTCGGCGAGCAAGGAGCGCTGCAAATGTGCGACGCAAAAGAAAAAAGAAATAATAAGAACGGCGCTAGCGTCCAACTGAAACTAATCGACGGAATCCGCATCGCCATATTCATCAATGAAAATTATACGTGAATGAAAGCAACGCTAGAACGCTTTGTGCCTATTTGTGACCTTAAAGCCTTTATTCTTGCGTTTACTACCACGCATAACACCATGATGGCCGCGCGCTTCATGATCGCGTCGATAGCGGCCGCGGTTCCTTCCACAGCGGTTGCGGCAAAGAGTACAGTGGAACCTCGATTATACGTCCCCCGGTCATGCGACGACCCGCAGTTTATGATGAATTGGTTTGGTCCCGGCAAAACCTCCATAGAATTAATGTATTAAAAACCTCGATTATACGACGCAACTTTATGCCGACCCCGCCTCGTACGATGCCTCTCTGGTACCGTACAAGGGGGGGGGGAAGAAAACCTAAGCAGACACAGGCTGCACGTGAGCACACTGCAGCCGGCTGATAATGGGTGTGCAGTACCATACTTACCTGAAAGTAACGCAAGGGGCGACTTTTGAGTAACGCGAAATAAAATATAAAACCGCGAATATAATGCGGGATGAACGGAAAAAGAAATGGTACCTTTATTCAAGGAATCGCAATTCAGAAACTAGTTCTCTTCACTCATCACTTTCATCTGAAGAGGAGACGGAGCTTTCCTTGGGCGGTATTTTAGGGTGATCACTTTAGTAGATAGTTTCACATTCGCGAAATTTTGCGTGATTAGGCACTGAAAGCATCCCCGACAAGTGTTTCTGACGCTGTCCTAAGCTCGCTATCAGCACCAAGATAGCTGTCGGCCGTATACTTCGAGGGGTTCCGTGCCGGGATGAGCTGATTCTCGCGAAAGCGAAACTATCCCCAAAAGTGATCGCCCGAGAATCAAGTCACCTTGATTCTTGTTTGAGAATTAAGTACTTCTTAAAAGACCGCACAACCATTTCATTCAGGGTTGGTACCAGATCACTTCCAAGTTACACAGAGTCTTTCCAACTGGCCTCACATTTAAAAAGGGCCTGCCACTGGTCCCACCATCCTCAAAATGTCGACGTCGAGACACCGAGACGCGGCGGACTTTCCCAACTCCTCGGCCATCAAAATTGCTCATCTCTCGAACCGGACATCATACTGAATGCGCTGCGTTGCCATAACGTCACGAATTAACGGTGTCGAACCACAAAAGGCCGTAGGGTATTGCAGCATCGTAACCAACCACAAGCACAACGAAAGCAGCGTCGATTCCGTCGATTCGACCCAAAAACAAGTTCTGACTTCGATTGACTTGTCTATGGATTAGATCGAGACGGTAAAGTTACAGGTTGCCAACGTAACACTAGAAATCGTGGGATGTAGGTAGAATATTTGTTTTAAAATGTTCAATTTTCTCGTTATTCGAATGCAACGCCAGGGTCAAGTTCAAGCAATGAAAATCATGAAAAAAAAAAAACTTGAGTTACAATAAAATAAATACGGTAATTTTTAAATAATTTAATTTACCTTAATATACCTAATATATTGTTTTTTTATTATACGACGCCTGGATTATACAACGGTTTTGCGTGGTCCCATCAAAGTTGTATAATCGGGGTTCCACTGCAGTTGCATTTTGACTCGGTATGCGCGCAGTCGGCATCTACGATCACATCGATAGTGACCGGGATTTCGTCCGCAGTTGTTACAGCGAACGGTAAATTCATTCTGACTTGGTTAGTGCGTCAGCCACTTGCCTTCAGAACCACAAATTCGCCGTTCATAAGTGCATCGTTAGCGGCCACAGTTTCTTCCACAGCGATTGCGGTAAATAGTTGTTTCATTTTGACTCGGTGCAAAGGTGTCGAGGATGAAGAGCTCCGGCTACGTCGTGATGGACGGACGATTTGTTGACGATCAGCTCACTGGTGAAAAAATAATCGCGATGTGCATGCGGTAGTGACAAGTTTGTCGCAAATGAAGGTGTGCGCCGCGGCCGTGCTGCGAAGGAAGCCGCAAGGCCTCAATCGCTGCTAAGAGAGCCAATAAGTCACGAGATGATGAGAACTGCAGCTTTCGCACTTTTGTGCAAAATAGCGACAGGCTTTGCTCATTCATTCACTAAATAAAAGCGTGTTGCTTATATTGCTTTCTGGATACCCTCGATAATTTAACATTCGATTAATTCGGACATTTTCTTCGGTCCCGTGAAACCCGAATTAACGAAGTTTTACTATCAGTGCTCACACACTAATACGTAGCAGAGTAGAGCATACCATACATCTCTATTCATAGGTGCCAAAATTACAGATAGCTAGAAGGATTCTTGTTAAATAATGTAATTAACCGCCTGAGCATGTGCAGCACTGTGCTTCTTGAGTGAAATTTGGAAGCATAAATGCCTGTGTTAAATTTTCTGATATTCGATTCGTTATTCGGAGTTTTTTTTTTTCCTCCGATTAGATTCAATATTCAATCTCAAATCTACTATTCGGTACTCGCACATCCCTAGTAAAATCGTCATCTAAACAATGAAATGCGGTGCCATAGCTCTTTCAAAATGGTGCCCGGTTGGTTCTAATCACCTGCCATTTTGAAACTACGAGCCACCATTTTTTCTTCGAGAGCTTGTTACATATTTTATTACCAGCGGGACACGAGTGTATTCTGAACATGACAGCGAAGCGTTCTAGTTGGCTGGAAGCAGAAACCGCTGCAGCATGCCGGCATTTTGCAGAGGTCTTGCCGCTACGGCTGCAGTATCAGCCGCAGTAAGGCAGCAAAGTTACATTTGTATTTGTCACTTCCGTCAAAAAAATATGAAGTTCAAAAAGTAGAACGACATCACTATGTTTATCGGCAACAACGTAAACGAAGCATCTGCAAACTATCAACTCTTGATAATGGCGTAGTAACATCCGCCGACTCTTAATGAGAGTGCTGCTATCGTGACCACTGAGATCACACGCTGTGCCACACAGAGAGCTGCGCGAAAACTAACGTGCCACTGCCGTGGCCTTCGTCACAGCACCGGCACATGCTATCATGGATGCCACGGCTGGTTACCCTAGCACGGTGAAAAGTGAGTGACTGAAGTCCGTGCTTTTCAGTTGCACGCAGTTCGGTTGCGATTCCATGCTTCGGAACTTCGCGTGAGCCCGTTTTTTACTGCGACCGATTTCTGAAGTGTTCATTGTAACAGTACAGCACTGTTGAAAATGTTCGTTATACCATATTTATTTGAATCTAGGCCGATAGTTTTTTTCAAATACAATACAGACCACTTATAACATAACCGCTTATAGTGCAGGACCGGATATAGTACGGTCTCTTCAGACTCCCATTAATTTTCCCATAGCACTCCATGTATACGCATACCACTTACAGTGCAGCCGCGTGAGACGAAATACCAGCTATAATGCGGCTTCCGCGGGAAAATCTCGCCGACAAGGGCGGTAGGGAGCATGCTACTCAACGAGATGCGCCCACCGATGGGAGATCAATGAGGGCGATGCGGAGGAGGAACGTGAGACGTGGAGCATGAGTCCAAGGGCAATATCGCCGCGCGCTGTATGTGCGAGTGAAAGCGCGCGGAGGACGCGCGCCTTCATGGACAGCGAACGCACAGCGAAGAGCAAACACGACTTCTATCGCGCGAAAGGCCGTGGGGGTATGGGAGGGAGGGAGGGAGGGGGGGGCGACGCTGTGCTGCGGCACTAAATGCGTATCTTGCAACCGGGCGCAAGGGGAACTGGTGACGCAATCTCCCACGCGAAAGAAGCAAAGTGGGAAGGCAGCACGGGAAAGAGGGAGGGGAGGGGGAGGGGGCGGCTTCTACTTTGCCGACAAATGCGTTCGCGCCTGTGCCAGCTGTCGGTGTTGTTGCGTGCATCCTATCTTGAAAGCCATCTCCACACGGCTCTGACCTTTGTATGCGCTGTCCTTACGCCGCTCAGTTTCCGTTGAAGCGATAGACAGCACGAACCTTCGCTCGCTGCGGCGGCCGCGTTTCCCTACGCCCGTGTTTTAACAGTGGTTGTCTGCAGTCATCGAGTCTATTCATGTTTGCTTGTGCACGTTGACACCACGCTTGTGAATTCAGTTAGTAAGCGAATGTGTCAAGTTTATGCAGCCGATAAAACTACTATCCCTACCCCTTATAGCTCTCTACTATTTTGCTACCGCAATTGATGCTTCGCCTTTCGGGCGAAACTGAGACATTTTTAAAATTATTACTTTGTCTGCTTTATGCGAAGATCGTGGATACTTGGACATTAACCTTTCAACCTTCGTAAATTTAAACGGATGCAAAACTCCCAGTAGCACGCTTCGATTCTCGGATACACACGGCTGCTTGGTCTACATGTTTTGCTTACGTGCAGGGCTTGAAAATCGTTGTTTTGGTTATAGTGCGGTACCGCTTATAGTGCAGATATTCACGACTCCGGCGACTTACATTATAAGTGGTCTACAATGTAATCATATATGAAACTCTAGGGTTGGCTTAGATTCGAGGATATTATGAAACGCGCCAGTTTTTAACTGAAACTGATAAATATGGTGCATGGTTAGCGCCGTCTAGAAAAGTCAGTATCGCAGCCGCTACTAGCCGTGCCGGCAGCCAACTGCAGTACACGAGCGACATCCCCAGTTTGCCCTGCATGTGTCGTATCAGTATGGTGTAGTATTGGTATGGTGTAGTATCGGTGCGCAGCGTGACGTTTCCGTAATGGCACCAAACAGGCAATACAACTATAGTGCCAAAGAAAAAAAATTATGAGGCTTAGAGCGGCTTAAGAAAAATTTCGCAGTTTCACCCAAAAGGCGAAGCATCGATTGCAATAGCAAATTAATAGACAGCTATACAAAGCAAGGATGTTAGTTTTATCGGCCGCATAAAGTTGTAAATATGCGCCCACTAAATAAATAAGCACGGTATCACGCGTGCACAGGTTACATGAACACATCTCGCTCGATGACCGCGGAAACTCGTTAAAACGCTGGAGTGAGAAAGCGTGCCAGAAGCAGCGGGCAAATTGACCTTTGCGTTGTCTATTCTCTCGCTTCAACGCGAACGTCAAAAAAAAAGAGAGAAAAAAAACAGAGCATACAAAGCTACTGGCACTCGGCGCACGCCCTTTGTACCCATCGCAGTTTGCTATGAAGATGAGTCCCCCGCAAGCGCACACTTCGGCCACATAGCAGATCGCTTTCAAGATACGATGCCTGCGCACCAGCTCCATCGGCAACAGCCGCAAGAGCTGAATGCAGCTCCCCGCTGTTGCCGTTGCCTTCTCCCTCCCCGTGCCCCGTGAGCGAACCGAACCAAGTCCGCGCGCTTCCGGCCGCCTTCCTCAACTTGCCGGCTCACCCTTGCAAGCTTTCACCCGCACACAGCGTACGGCGCGACCAAAATTAAAAAAAAAAAGGATCCGCTTAAGTGATTATGACGATAGTGCTGAGCTGACCAAAAAAAAAAAAAAAAAAAGCAACTGCCCCTTTTTGGAACGTTTTGTCGGCCGATGAAGAGCGGGCATGGCCTCCGAGACAGGATGATAGCAAGCGTCTACTAATCTTGAAGGCTATACAGGGGGCCACTGGAAGCCAAGCCCGGCCAAGCCAGCGGAAAATCCAACATGGCAGCCCCCAAGATTGGGTAGGGTGACTCAGACCGTGTGATTTAGTCCGGAAAATCGAACATTGGCACCTAGATTCATCGGAAAAATCGGTCGTGAAAATGCATTAGCTCTATGGGAACCCTAACGGTACATCTATGAAGTCCGGAATATTCAACAAGTCCGAATTTTCGGAGTCCGAAAAATCCGTCGGCTACTGTATATCTGGGCGCAGTTTCAATAGGCAGGGTCAGAAAATCCCAAATGCAGTGAAATGTGGTCGTTATAACCGATAAATTGTTATATGTGGGATCGTTCTAGGTAAAGCCCCTATATATACAAAGTAGCGCCATCCACTTCCCTCCTCCTCCGTTCCACTATCGCGCTCGGCGCGACCAGCGCGATCGAGGCGCGATATCGACAGTGGCGCCGCCTGAGTCGGGCCTGCCGTGGCAGACGACAGCTAACGCGCTACCAGAGGAAATCCGAGGAAAACTTCGATCGCACCCTGCGGAGACGTTTTTGAGGCACGATTTTGCTTCGTCAGTCAGTAACTGGTCTTAATAATGCCGTTTTGGAAGTAGCAACGCGACGATGCGAGACGGCGCAAATATCAAGTGTGCAGCAAGCGTTTGCTCACGCCGGATGGTAAACAAAAAAAGCCTTTTGCCCTCGCCTTGTCGGTTGCGGCAACTTAAGGCGCAGCAGCATGCCATCACAACGAAGTTCTTGTCCCTAACACGTTTGATCCGTTTGTGCGTACAGCACTTTCGTCGCACAGGCCCGAGAATGGCAGTCGGAGCGCGCTGGAAAGAAAAAAATATACAAAAGCGCGACGCGAACTTCCACGTGACACGGATTGGCCAATGGGGGAGCGGAGGAGGCTGGGGCGACAGGAGGCGGTTAAGAGAGGGCGAGGAGGAAGCACCGGGGTGAGCGCGGTGGCGGCAAGATCTAAGAATGGCGCTACTTTTATAAATATAGGGGCTTTAGTTCTAGGTGGGTTCGAGTGTATATCAAAGATCATTCTGCAGCATAAATGACTTGAGACATTCGTGCAGGGAAATAAAGATCAAAAAAAGTACACATCTGTGCGTTCGACATTGTCTTGTGTAAAAATAAATCTTGACATTTCTGCTCTTCACTTTCGGCACTAACGTTCAGTACATCGCCAAACTGTGATCGAATTGCACGCTTTCCGGCCGCTAGATCCTATGTGAACAAGAAAAGGTGCAAAGCGCACGCGATTGAGAACAATAGCCACCCGCTGCAGCAGCTTTCTTCCAATACTCACCCGCCTGTCTCGCATGAAAACGCCGGTGGGCACTCAGTTTTCTCCTCCGGTATCAGCAAATCTCCTCCCGGGTCGTCGCACGCTACATTCACAGCTATCGCCACCAACACTATTAAGCTAAGCAGCTTCACCCACCTGTTTCACAGCCCGTGGGGCATATTGCTGTTCAAATCGTACCGCATGCTTTTAATAGGCAATATCCTAAATGCGTGTCGTGTTCCGCTCTGGCGGCATTGCATTGCGGTGTCACTGACCAGCTCGTTTCGGTGTCCCATTGCCGTCTTAAACCACAATGTAAAAGGAAAACGACAACGTGCATTTTGGGTCGCTCGGGCCTCACCTGCTTGACGGTGTCTCGTGCCGCAACGATTCACGCCAAGTGGGCACGTCAAAACTTCCTGCCACAATGCCCCGCTCGAAGAAGCTGCTGACCCAGGCCAAATTCGAGGAGTGCAAACGTAAGCTTGCTGAAGTAGCAAGAACGACAACACACACCTCGGGCCCAACGATTTACACAACACTAAGCATTAGTCGAACCTGGATATATCGAATCTGAAGGGGATCACAAAAAAGTTCGACATATAGGTAATTCGATATATAAAATAAAAGTTTTATACGAAACATTTCAAGCGGATCTTACTGCTGTTTTTTATATACAATAATTTGTTATATGCGGCTTATATGTGGGTTCGATGCGAGTTGGAATCAGGTAGCTCAAGACAGGGGTAATTGGAGATCGCAGGGAGAGGCCTTCGTCCTGCAGTGGACATAAATATAGGCTGATGGTGAAGATGATGATGTGGGTTCGATATATTCGGGCTCGACTGTATGTAGATGTCAACTACAGTTGAGTCTTTCAAATTTTGTTTAGTGACTTTGGATCGTACGTCTCCCGGTTAGTAAGTTTTTCCGGTTCGTACACTTTCTTATCGAATTTCTTTTTCAAAAGGTACGAATGAGGTTCTACCGCACTTGCTAGTATCAATATACAGAACTATTTTGCAGTTCTCTTCGGCTATATCTTGGGTGGGCTGTATTGAATAAACATTAGGGCAATCTCCATGCAGATCCTCGAAGTAGATAGGAACAGCGCGCAGGGTAACTATTTTGTGGCCTGGTGCATAGATCCCAGCAGCCACCACAGGGCAAGGTGAAATTTCACTTCAGTTACCTGGCAGTGAAGGATCGGGTAGCCGCACGGCTGGTGCAGGGGCACCTCCATGAGGGACACAGGGACAGGCCTCTCGGAATGCCCCCGAGGCCCCCTTGTCCACCATATAGAGTGTGTCTGGAATGTGCGACAGGTGTGGGGGCCACGGGCTCGGTGACACAGGTCCCAATGCTTGCTCCTGGGAGAGCTGATCTTCCAGCCAGGCCTGCCAGAATACACAGTGTGATGAACTGAGCTAGTACACACGTTAGATGTGTGCTGCAAATTGACACAAAGAGAGGCACAAACCAAAAATGTGACTCTCAACACAACTATTAGCTGAATTGACTTTCCAAAAGTTAAATTCTTTACATGCGTCATAACGTGAACAAGGCCCACGCACACTGTCAGATCAGTCAATCCAAACACAGTGGTGGTTCAAGACTAGGAAACATACTGGCTAAGCTGTAGCCAAGAGCTGTAAAGAGAATCTGTAGACCAATTTCCACAACAGAGGAGGAAGCCTGGGTCGGGGGGAACTACCATTTCCAGTAAATGTGAAATGCAGAAATGCTCTCATACGTAGACTTGTACACATTACAGAAAAACAAGTCTACGATTACAACTACAATTACTTCGTTACAGATGTAATTGATCACAGTAACCAATTACTGACTCGTAAAAGTAATTGAGCAATTACTCAAATGTAATTGATTATTTTTTAGGTTACATTCCTCCAAACCTTTATTAACCCTTTGCGGTCCGTTGTCGGGCAGGGCCCAACAACGCAACACGGCCGCAGCGGTCCGCTGTCGGGCACCGCCCGAAAAGGGTGTTCGAGGGTTAAATTTCGCAGTTTTTCTCACTGCGATTCGTGCGCATTCTTTGTATACATGCTGTGCCATCTCGTGAGGGATAAATAAACTTTGTTTGTTGAAGTTTACTTCTCTTTGCACTAGGGTGCAGCACAATGTTCAGCACGGCTTCTGGATACCAGAGCATTCTCACTTGCGCGCGGAACAGCACGTTTGCATGGTTCGCTGAGAAGCATGACCACTTTTTCACCGCGTGCATTTTACGGTGGCGCATTTGGTGAAAGCTTCTAGAGGTTTCCATTGTCAATAGCTTTATATTGAGGCGCACACAGCTGCAGAATCATGCTGAGAAAGAACAGCGACATCTGCAGTACCGCAACAACCTCTTCCAATAGCTGGTGGGTGACGTGAGGGCTAGAGCCAAAAAACGGGGATCGTCTGCGCGGACGAATTGTGAGGAAAGGCTAGATGGAAGGAGCCGGTTAATCTACAAGCTCCCAGGCCGAAATAGCAAGGACTGTGCTGTTTGTAGCGACCGAAAAACAAACGGAGGCAGGAGGGAAACTGTGTTTTTCTGCAAAACCTACAGTAACAACCCTGGCCTGCACCCAGAAAAATGCTTCGAGCGGTATCACACGCTGCTCAAATATAGGTAGAGGAGTTGCCTGCAGAATGAAAAATAAAAAATAAATATCCTATGAGTTTTTCGTCCGCAGTTCGTGGTTTTCATCACGGCGCTATAAACTGGCAAAATAGTTTTGGATCGGGACAGCCGGAAAGTGGGTAAAAGTTTCGGACTGCAAAGGGTTAACACCGCACAAATACTGTAAACAGAACGAGCTGGCCTGGCTCTTTCAGTGCATCCTCTGTAGCCTTTCACATGTCGCTTATATTCACTGACAAATTTCTTTTCAAAACTTTTGTGGGTCATCTTCCGTTGTTTTTTAGTGAAAACACGAGCAGCAAGACTGAAAACTAGTTCTATGTGCACACTTCAGGGAAGAGCAGTATTTAAACGTATAAGCACCTTGTGCACATGATTCTGGTTACTCAATGTCGTGATTCCTGAATCTGCGTTCTCCATCAAGTGCAGCTGTTGCTGAAGCTCGGAGAAGGTGCTCCCTTTTGGGCAACAACAAGCTGGAAAAACTGTCCGCAAGAGATTTCTTGGCATCAACGCCTGGAGTGGTTATTACTCTCGAGCCAGATCAGCGTTGGCTCAAGTCACCGGCCAAAATCTGGTGGAGCATTAACAAGAGGAAACAAATTTCGACGCCACGGTTTTCCAGTCTGAATATGCACATCCGCGAGGCTGCTGCAAGGCACAACGAGCATTCTACTGTAGTTTGCACCAAATTCAAGTGCTCAAAGCTGTCTCCTGTTACAGCATGTCTTGTCAATAAAGTAACTGGTTACATATCATTGGGTACAGAAAAAAGTCACAGTATCTCTCGAAAGGCGAAGCATTGATAGTGATAGCAAAGCATTAGACAATTACATGAAGTAAGGTCAGTCATTTTACCGGGCATATTAATTACAGGAAACACTAACTTACAAATTAAATGAACAAGCATGGTGTCGTGTTCGTACAGGCAAACATGAACAGGTCTCACTCATTGACCATGAAACGAACACTCGCTATCAGAACAGAGGTGTGCTAAAGAGTGCCGGCAGTTGAAAGCAAACGCTTCGTGCTGGTCCTCGCTTAAATCGAGTCTCGAAAAGTTGAGATTACACGACCTCCAACACTATAGGCGTGCGGGAACACAGCGCACACGAAGATACCAGCTACCTCCGCTCAGCCAGCCTTTACACCTGCTCAACTGCAGCTTCTAGCATGCACTCACCCCCTTCTAGCGCATGCTTGATCACGTGACCTCCAACATTGGACTGATTTGGGCCATCCTTTTCAGCTGGTATG
Source organism: Dermacentor silvarum (assembly GCF_013339745.2). NCBI lineage: Eukaryota > Metazoa > Arthropoda > Arachnida > Ixodida > Ixodidae > Dermacentor > Dermacentor silvarum. The sequence continues at coordinate 8,096,905 of NC_051160.1, forward strand.
ATACAAGTGAAATTTCTTACATTTAACACAGAGAAGCTTTTTGAAAGCAGGAGTGACATGCTGACCTTAGCCTCCTCCACATAAGGAGCGAAGAGGCGAGGCCGAGGGCCTGCCAACCAGGAAGCAGCTCCCCTGGAGGGTGGGGCCTCCTCCCCTCCCAGCATGCATGGTGGTGGGCGGGGAAAGAGGCCACGCCTCTGGGCCGACAGCAGGGCATCCGCGGCCGGGGGAAGCACGTGCGCCGTCCGCACGTGGCACAGCAGCTCGGAGAGCAAGTCTCGCAGTTCGCTGTCACTCAGCAGGTCGCGCCGACTGCGGGCGCCACGCCTGGCAACGCTGTGTGCCGTCTGGCTCACTATGTTCGGCTCTGCACAGATTTCAACAGGAGCTCAAGAAGTAACAAAAACTGGGCGAGTTGGTGCACTTGCACTTTCAAAGAAACCGAGCAAAAAGACGATACACGGTAGAGGAAGACAGGACAGTGCTAGTCCTGTCTACAGGGTGCTGCCCGTCGTCCTCTATGTCATGGGTTCTCAAAGTGGAATCTGCGGAACACAGGGGTTCCGCGAGCTACTGCTAATTTGTTTCTGGTTCCGCGCTTGCCAAGTGGCTAAGACGGTGAACACGAGGTGGGAACACGAGGTGGATCCAAAGAACCTCCATTACCCATTTCCGAGTGTCAAAAAGCACCATCGCATTGCGTAACAGCAACACACAAACTGCGCAATAAATCCGCCAGCAGCTCCCAGCCTCTGAGCAGTAGCCACCCAGCCTCCGAAAATGGGCAGCCCGCCTAAGCTTTTGCCCTTGATCTCGGAGGCCGCAACTTACCACCATGCGCATTTTTCCAGTTTGTAGATCGGGGCTGATAGTGTGCACGCTAATGAATACATCGGAGAATTACAAAAGTAAATGCGCGGAGCACCACAAATGCACCACTCAAAAGAGCAAAAACGGCACTAGCGTCCAGCCGAAACGAAGCGGCGGAGTCCGCATCTGTCCGCATCGCCATTTGTTGTCAGCGGAAATCGTACGTGAAACGTGTCTGACAGCAACGCCGGAACGCTTCGTGCCTAACCGTGCCATTAAAGCCTTTATTCTTGCGTTTATCGCGGCGCATAACACCGCGTAGAGCTGGCCGCGGTTTTGTCCGCACATGTTGCAGCAAACCGTAGTTTCGCTTTAATTCAGTGCAAAGTTGTCGAAGATGAAGCGCACTGCCTACATTGCGATGGATGGACGATTTATTGGCGACCAGCTCAGGTGTGACAAAATAATCGCGATGTGTGCGTGGTAGTGAAAAGAATGTCTCAGATGAAGCGTGTCTCAGCCGCGGCCTCGCTGCGAGCGCTATATAACCAGTCACGAGATGACGAGAATTGCAGCTTCTGCACTACTCTTGTGCAAAATAGAAACACGATTTGCCGATTATTTAATAAATAAAAGCGTGTTGACGTAGTAAGCATTTGTTTGTTTTTTTGATACCCTCAATAATTCTACATTTGGTAAATTTGGACATTCTTTTTCAGTCCCGTGAAATCAGAATTAACGAGGTTTTACTACTCAAAGTAGAGTCGGCACTAATTCTAAAATCTCTTGTGACGAAATGTTACAATTAAGTGTCCCCGTGCGATAAGCACTGAAAACTGCCATTCTTTCTCGGCATATGTCTTGGCTCATAACTATTGCACCCAGTTTGGACCACGTGTGGTGCACGTCGCCGTCAAAGTAGCCTGCCGAACGCCACCGTTGGCCCCAAACATCTTGCGTGCTAAGCCTAGCCTCTTAGCCTCTCTATTAGAGAGGGGGTTCTTGGCACTTCATGGAGCTTAGCAGGGTTCCCTGGGACCAACATGCTTGAGAACCCCTGCTCTACGTCTTTGCTGTTTCTTTCAAAAGGTTAGCCTAGCCATATGCCTAGAATGCTAGTCTGGGTCAAAGGTGAACAAGAAAAAAAAATAAAAAATGAAGAAGAAAGGTATGAAGTAAGAAGTAAGTTTTTAAAGCGATTAGCATTTTTTAGCCATTTTGTGTCTATCTATATCTAAAGATTTTTCCAACAAAAGCAACCTGGGTAGTTGCCATAATGCCAACTGGACTGTTGTACTACTTATGCGTGAGACCCCTGTAAAAACAGTGCCTCTGTGCCACACTTAACAGTGCAGAGAGGAGGTTTCCCATTGGAAAGGCCTCCTTATGCCACTCTTCAATTTTGAAAAGACTCTTTTATCTGGTGGAATAGAACTTGTGTCACAGGATTCCCTCACATGGAGCAGCCCAACGCTGTGCCACGAATGTTCGTGGGCAGCAAGAGATTAATTCCTGCGTGAAACCTAAACATATAATGTCGGCTCACAGGCATCTCTAAAGCACGCAAAATGGAAGATCTCACGATGTTCATTTGATTTGCTTGGCTCGATTCTCTGTGCCCATTTTTGGTCAATGCTCCAGAATGGGTATGTGACACAGGAGATGTGGAATGTGTTACTGTGATTAGCATTCTTAGCAAGACACTCGTGCACTGCGAGCAACGATGGATCAATTCTCAGCGTTTGCATGCTGCCACCAGTGCAATCGTGCATGGCGACTTTGTGGCTGTGCCGCTCAATGGCACAGCGTGTCCAGAGAGAGAGGCTACAATACACGGCTCATGCACGACACGTCTAGACAGTGGCAATAAGGTGTGTCGGTACATTGGTTGAATGATAATCACATTAACGTCGGCAGTCACCGTGAGATGGGTTCTGCCAGAATGTTTAAAAAGCCCACAAACACACACACTCAATAAAAAAAATTCACCGATGATTACAATACTGCCTAATCCGAATTTGGAGCACAGCTGTTTAGGTGTTTGAATTCGCAATATATTGTGGCAAAGAATTTGATTCTGAACGACAGGGTCCTCTCGGCGGCAGCGCTGAGCCTCTACTTGGGCAACTCATTTAGCAGCAGCGGCTGACGAAGTATTTCCACCAGTTGCGTCACTCATTGTTCAGAAAGAATGCACGGCGCGCAGGGAGCGCATTCTCTAGCGGCAGCAGCGCAGACGAAGTAGCGCTTGCGCAGCGAGTCCGAAACCCACGCCAGTGCTTTGTTTCCATAGCGCTCGCTGCATGCCGGGTTTCCACCGTTGAGCATGTCTTGTGCAGCACTCCGCTTGCCTCCTCACCCTTTTGCCATGCTCTCCTCCTCCGCTTTCCCCCGTTCGTGGTACAGCTATAACCTCCTCCTCTGCGTGCCTCCTCCAGCTCTCTTTGCTCTCGCCGTCTTTCATCTTTCGATGCACTCCACGTTCACTCGGTTACGAGGGACGCCGACACCGACGCTCAACACAGGAACGGGCGCCTAAGAACTGCGCTCTAAAAGGAGGAGCAGGCAGTGGTGTATACTGTTGCATTGCACAAACACCAGGAACTGGGAAAACAGAGCAGGACACTTTAATTAGGTAAACTGAAAAAACAATTAGGCATGGACCTCATCTTCTCTTCTGCCATGCGCGAGATCTTCGTCTTTCTCTACATGCCACATATTGGATGTGGCATTTGCCTCCCTCCAGCATCCAGATGCTGTCAGATGTAGTGTTAGATGAGGTGTGGGCACTTCACTTCATTCTGAAGAATAGGGCTTCATGCGCACAATGTGCACCACTTCTGGTAGACGCTGCCTCACCCTGGAGGAAGGAGGAGTGTCAGGGATAACCTCCTAGTTCACGTCGTGAGACGTCGTACAACTTCATATGGACCACAGTACCTCCTGAGTAGCTTTTCTGAAAGCCCTTGCCAGCAGATGGGACTCCAAATCCAAACTTTCACGCCTGGCTGATAGGTAATGTATCGGTGCCATAGATTGAAACATCGAGCGTCGTAGTCCTATTGTCGGGTGACTCTGATGCACGCGAGCTGTCTCGCCTCTTCAGTTCGCTGAGCAAAAGCTTCAGCGTCCGTGCCTGTACCACCGCAATCATGTGGTAATCACATCGAGCATCGTTGTCACTTCATGGCCATGAAGAAGGCTAAATAGCGTTGTTTCCTGCTGCGCCGTGTTATAAGCTAATGTGACGTACGGTAGAATGTCATCCCAATTTTTGTGTTCCACGTCTAAGTACATAACTCAGCATGTCCGCGATAGTCTTATTCAAACGTTTTGTTAGGCCGTTTGTTTGCGGGTGATAGGCTGTGGTCTTTCGATGAGCCGTGTCGCTGAGGCTAAGCACTGTCTTTAGGAGTGTAGCCGTAAAGGCAGTCCCTCTGTCCGTTATTATCATTGTTGGCGCACCACGCCTCAGAATCATGTTTTCAATAAAGAATCGCACTGGTTCGACTGCGGTGCCACTTGGAAGGGCCTTGGTTTCTGCATAGTGTGCCAAGTAATCGGTGGCGACTATTACCCACTTATTTCCAGTATTGCAAGTCAGGAATGGTCCGGGAAGGTCCATTCCGATTTGTGCAAACGGCATCGTGGGCATTTGGACTGGTTGTAATAGCCCTGCTGGTTTTGAATATGGTGATTTGCGTCGTTGACAATCGAGACAGGTGCACACGTAATGTTTCATACAGGCGACAATCCTTGGCCAGTAATATTTCTCTTTGACTCGGCCAGTGTTCACGTGTAGCCAAGTTGGCCAGATGTTGGTTCATCGTGGCAGGCTTGTAAAACCTGATGATGGATAGACGTCGGGATGACAAGTAGGCGGCTCCTTCTGCTTGAAGAAAAGTTCTTCTTGTAGAGAACATCATTACGGAAGCAGAATGATCGTAAGCTTCTGGCAAATGTCTTGGGCATGCTTGTAAGCCAGCCTTCTAAGAAATCAATTAGCGGAATCAGCTTGCTGTCTTCCCGCTGCTGACGAGCAATGGGGGCTGTGCCTAGAACTCCCATAAAAGACATGTCTTTGTCACCTTCTGTGACTTCCTGCTCAATCGGTGATCTTGAATGGCAGTCAGTGTCGGTGTGTTGTTGTCCGGACTTGTACACCACTGTCATATTGAATTCTTGAAGACTTAGGCTCCAACGTGGTAGTTGACCGGATGGATCACAGCCACCAAAGTGAGTGATGATCGCTGACTGAAGGAACGGCCATAGAGATATGGACGAAACTTCATAGCTGCCCATACCACCGCATGACATTCCTTTTTTTTGTTGAATAATTAGACTTGGCACATGAGAGTGTCCTGCTTGCGTATGCAATGACTCTCTCGGCTGAGTCTTGCCACTGCACGTGCACCGCGCCTAGACCTACGCTCCTAGTGTCCGTATGAATCATGGTAGGAGGGTCCTCCTCAAAGTGAGTCAGTACAGGAGGCGTTCGCAGGCGCTGTCAGAGATCATTAAATGCAGCTTGTTGTTCTTCGCCCCATACAAAGGCAATATCTTCTCTTGTAAGGCGCGTTAACGGCAAAGCTATATGAGAAAAATTGGCAATAAATCTTGGGCAATACTTGCAGAGACCTAGAAACCGCCTCACTGTCTTCTTGTCTCGTGGCGCTGGAAACTATGTGGCGGCCGTGATCTTGTCGGGGTCAGGGCGGACATCCAGACTCACATGGCCTAGGGACTGCAGTTCCCCAAACCAAAGTGACATTTTTCTGCTTTCAGTGTTAGGCCGGCAGACCGTATCGCTTGTAAAACCGACAGCAGCGGTCTTAGGTGTTCTTCAACTGTTTCCGAAAAAAAAAAAAAAAAATCTATGACGTCATCAAGGTATACTAGACATGTCTGCCACTTCAGGCCTGACAGAACCGTATCCATGAGTTGCTGAAAAGTTGCTTCAGCTGAGCGTAAACCGAAAGGCAGGACCTTGAATTTGCGCCCGTCAGGCATTACGAAAGCAGCCTTTTCTTTCGTCTCTCTTGTCGACATCGATTTGCCAATAGTCACTCTTTAGGTCCATCGACGATACGCGGTAATGGGTATACGTCTTTCTTTGTCACCCGGTTCAGCTTGTGGTAGTTGACACAAAAATGCAGACTGCCGTCTTTGCTTTTGACCATCACTACCGGAGATGCCCATGGGCTTTTTGAGGGCTGGATAACGTCGTAATCGAGCATTTTCTTCCACTGCTCTTGGATCGCTTTGCATTTTTTCGGTTCTACACCGTACGGGTTTTGTCGGATTGGTCTCGCTGTCTCCTCCGTGACAATCTGATGCTTCATCAGTGGCGTCTGACCAACTCTGGATGTCGACGAGAAACAATCGTGAAACTGGGTCAGCAGGTCCACAAGGCACTGCCTTTCCACAGGTGATAAGCTTGCGCTCACGTCAAGAAAAGGTTGCGATGCTGAAGTGTCTTGCTCTCCCTGTTGTAATGCAAAGCATTGGCATAATTCTGCAATCTCATCGTGGTAAGCAACTGCTGCGCCTTTTGCAATGAGTCGTAATTCTTTACTGAAGTTTGTCAGCAGTACTTCTGCTTGCCCATGCACTACTTTGATGATTTTTCTGGGTATGGCAACACCTTGAGTGAGCAAAAGCGTAATTATCTGCTTGGCAAGACCTTCTCCGTTGTACTCTGTGTCGCACCTGACGGAAACAAGACAGACGCGAAGATAACGGTGGTACGGTCACGTTGTCTATGATGCGCAAGGACTTGCGTTGTAGCCTTGCACTTTGGTCCACAGCAAAGGTTAGTATATCGTCTGGTATGTTAATGACAGCACCGTACTTGCGTAAGAAGTCCTTACCTAATATGACATCTTTGCAACAGTCGGGAAGAATAACAAAATTTGCGACGAATGACAAATCCTCTATGTTGATCCTTGCAGTACACTTGCCAGTCGGTGTCAGTAGCTGGCCTCCAGCGCCTCTAATGTGCAGCCCCGTTCACTCCATTTTCACTTTGCGAAGCGTATCCGGCAGTTTTTCACTTATTATTGAAAAGTCCGCGCCAGTATCCACCAGCGCCGTCACGTCGTGGCTGTCAAATGATACAGTAATAGCGGCGCTAACAATTTCATCTGTCGTCAAATCATCCTGCTCTATCGGCTGCTCGTTCGATGGTAATGGGGGATTTTCGGCAAATTGACGTGTGGCAACCTTCCCCCCTGAGGTCGCGGCCTTCAGTTTCCTCGGCGTGGGCTGGGAGATCTTCCTCGAGCCACACCGGTGGAACTGCGTCGTGCAGGCGGAAATGATGCCCCAGAGAGGGGGAGCGCAACTAGAAACTGGGAGAATCAGCTCGCCAGCTCATTGAATTCGTGTCAATGTTTGCTTGGCTGCCGTCGAAAGCATGACGCGAAGCAGTGGGTGGAAATACTTGGTACCCTGTGACGCAATACGGGCAATGACGGCAGATGTGGCCCGCTTCCCCAAAGTGGAAGCACAAGGGCCTATAGTCAGCTGTGCGCCAAATGTCAGTTCTGCCAAGCAGTGGTTACGTCAGTTGTTCCTTATGGTACCAAGGCAATGCCGGTTGAGACTGCGACGATGGCAGTGACTAGTGATACTGTGGCGTCGGCATCGAAGGTGGCGGTCGACAGGCAGCATCTGCGTAGCTAAGCTGCTGGGTCTTGGGATTTGGCTCGGGAGCTGAAAACACTTGCCTTTTTTCTTGGCACACAACTTCAGCCACCGACACAGCTGTGCATTCACTTGGCATGGCAATGAGCTTCTTAATCTTACTGAACAATTTCGCGGCGCAAGGAACCCTCGCCTGTGACCGTCACTGCTGCGGCACTTGTCGGTGCACCGCTGGTCAGGCGATCATACTGGTGGCAGAGAAGATGTAACATGCGCTCTATGGCTATCGATTCCTTAATAAATTAATCGACACTAGTCGGCGGGTTCCGCACAAGACCAGCAAACAGCTGCTCCTTTACGCCGCGCGTGAGGTGGCCGAGTTCTTTTGCCTCGGACCTATCGGAGTCTGCATGATGAAAATGACGAGCCATTTCCTCAGCAAACATAGCGACAGTTTCGTTCGGCTTTTGAATCCATGATTCGAGAAGGCACTGTGCGTGGTCTTGCCTTTTGGTGCTCCCGAACATATTGAGGAACTGGCGGCAGAACTCATCCCAGCTTCGCCAGTTTCCCTCGCAATTTTCGAACCACGTGCGGGCTCCGTCTTCAAGAGAGAAATACACGTGGGATAGCTTCTGTCCAGCACGCCACTCATTATATTTGGATGCGCGCTCGTGCTCCTCCAGCCAGTCTTCTGCATCCTCGTAGGTGTTGCCGTAGAAGCTCACAGGGGATCGAGGATTCAAAAGAGTCACCTGTGCAGGGCCTGAGGCCAGTGTCGCGTTGCACAAACAGCAGGAACTGATAAAACAGGGCAGGACACTTTAATTAGGTAAACTGAAAAACGGATTAGGCATGGACCTTGTCTTCTCGTCTGCCATGTGCGAGATCTTTGTCTTCCTCTACAAGCTGCATATTGGATGTGGCAATATTATTGGCATACACCATCACTGAACTGGTATGAATCAAATTTTTTGTACATAAATTTAAAAGAAGAACATGAATTGTGGTGAATGTTGGGAGCAGGCTCTTATTTAGGGCCCGATTTTTTAACAAAAACCAGATGCCTCAATTCTGTCAACTACGTCAACTGGAGCATCTAAGGCAGACAAATTTGATACATTAGGTCCCAGTTTACACTAAGTCACTTTAGTTTGTTTGTGCCTTTCAAAGCCCTATCACTGGTAAGCAATGATATACATCTTAGCAGCAGTGTAGCCATCACTGATGAACCTCACGTCAAAGATACGGATGTGACTGACTGACCAGAGCACAAGTTAGGCTCAGGAGGTGCTGCTCTTGCATGAAACGGACGTGTCATTAATCTGTGCTTTTTTGCACACTGCTGTTCTGGGCTTTCTCTTCGGGCCCAGACATCGCCTTACTTTTTCTTTCAATTTGATCAGTCCTGGTGCAAGGGTTGAAGTAGCACAAGTTGACTCTACTACATTAGCAAGACAGTAGGGAGGTTAGAAGTAAGTGACAAAAAAAAAGAGAGAGAGAGAGAAAAGAAAAACAAGTCACCATTAAAAAAGTAGGGGCGTGCGAATAGTGAAATTTTCTAATCGAATCAAATATGAATATTCCCCCCCAAAAAAGGGCTTCAAATATCGAAATTGATATAAAATGTTTTATCACTTCTGAACAAAGTTCCCTGTGGTCTGTTGGACAACAAAAGGCTTATTTACGTTATTTGATACATTTAACGACTTTATGAACTGAATTTAGTTCACTTGAAAAACTTGTAAATGAGAACAAAGGAAATGTGACTGTATCTGGCACAGTATGACAGTGACAGTAATTCAACAAACAAAAAGCACATCAGCAGATGAACATAGAACTGTGGTACTCATTGAAGGAGCGAAGCGCATTACTGTACAGTATCACATGTCATTTTAAAGGGGTGGTGACACTGTCGAAATAATAAGTAGATTTGCCTAAATATGGACGGAAAATTCTTAGGCAGAAACAACTATGCATAAATGGTTTTCTTAATGCTCCTGAACACATTGCGTGCCTGCGCAACAACTGCCTGCAGCAGCAGAAGGTCCTCCACTCGAATCAGTCTGTCCCTGTCTCTCCAACAAAACGAATATTCAACAACTTCCAATGGTGAACTCTCAAATTGAATAGCAAGAACCACTCGATTCAAAATTTGAAATATTTGCACACCCCTATTAAAATGTGCAGCCAGACAAAGGCTCACCTCTTTCTTCCATCCTCTTGAGCAACTGCTGCTCCCCCCACTTGAGTACAGCCACCAGGATCTCCAGCTCACTCGCCTGCAATTTCAGACAGCCTTCTTTCACCTTTCTTGTGATATTTAGCACTACATGTCGCTTACATCCTTTGTGTCTGAATACAGTTAAACCTCTATATAACCAAGTCGGTAAATTCCAGCACTTGGCTTCATTATATTTTGCAATATTTAAATTCAATGTTTTATGTAATTAAGTACAAAGGCTGATGAATTTTTACGAATTTCAGCTTAGACCACTAATAACGTAACCGTTTAAAGTGCAGAACCAGCTATAATGTCGCCTTTTCCGACTCCCATTTATCTTTTCGTACAACTCCATGTATATGCACACCACTTATAGAGCAGCCGCACAAGGCAAAATACCGGTTATGATGCCGCTACCACTGGAAAATCCTACAAACAAATGGGAGGGGAGAACAACAAGGGCGATGCAGAGGAGGATGAGATGCAGAGCTTAACGAACGAGGAACGAAGAAAAAAGGAAAGCGGTGGTGGTAGCAGACCTAGGTGACAAAGAAGCCTTTGCTTGACCGCTTATCATCCACACTGAATGAACGTGGCTTCAGTTTGTATGCACCCATCGCAAATCGTGTCGTAGTCAAGTGCAGATATTGCGTGTGCGACCTTGACTGCTGACAGTTTAAGCATTGTACCACAAATCCACATGCAAGCTTCCGCAGTTCCTACCAGTACATGTACTGTACTATAAACCAAAGAAGTTTAAGGACCAAGGGATCTGACAAAAAGCTGAATATCTCCGCAGCCTCAAAACGCAGCCTGGTATTCCCATTTCCAGCCTCTACTGGTATATGCGAACAGCATTGTCATATACGGTTTTACTGGCTACTTTTAAAGGCTGCTCAGATATTTAGCGTTTTCTGAGATCCTGTGGTCCATAAACCTTTTTGGTCGATAGTACATGCAAATTCGTAGCAGTAGTCACTGCCGATTGCCAGAGAAACCAAACTCCGCTTTACATGTGTCGCTATCATTTCAGCCCATGCACACGATGGCACTCCCAATTTCTATGTAATCGTCTACGGGTACAAACATATCAAGGGCGAGCTTCCCACAGCGCACTGTCACTTTTTCGTCTTCTTTTTTCCCTCGCGTAGTTGTAGACTGGAACGGCCTTCCTTACGACGTCCCTGCCATCACCAGTTCATCTGCATTCACGGAAGAAGTGTCAACGATTCTCTCACCTTAACTAATATTCTTTTAACTATTGTTGGAATCCCACCCCTTATGTAATACCCCAGTGTGGGGTCTTTAAGTAAATAAATAAATAAATTAATAATTCAATAAAGAAAGAAAGAAAGAACGAAAGAAAGAAAGAAAGAAATGGCAAGCCGCCCAACACCTCTGCCCGCTAGGCCTAACCAATGCGCCTCGCCTGTAGTCTGCAACCAAAGTTGCGGTTTGGTGGTGCGTCAACAAAACATGTCGAAGTCTCTGTACGGCACTCGGAAAGCGGAGGAACCACCTTGATAACAAAGGTGAGGGGCACAGGTGGCATGGTCAACACTCAAATGGTAGCAACTTGGTACGTGGTCACCATGTTTCTGACATCGCACGTACGCCGATCAGTTCCGAGAAATAGAACCAGACACTGTACTCAAATTTCAGTCGCCGTTCTACATTAGTTCTGTGGAGTCCATGGTGAGGAATTTCGAATATTCGAGCAGGTCTGAAAGACGAATTGGTGACTGACTTACATGCCTTTATGTAGTTTTTTTTTTTTTTTTTAACTTAGTCTGTTTCATGCAAAGACCGCAGGGTCCTCAGACATTAATCTTTCAACGTTTGTAAATTTAAACAGATGCAAACATCTCGGTCACATGTTTCGATTCTCAGATACACACGGCTACTTGGTCTACATGTTTTGCACATGTGCACCCTTTGAAAAATATTGTTTTGGTTATAATGTGGTTATACATTCTTCAAAAGTCTCAGCAGCCACGCATGTTTTGGACGACCCTCTTCCGCTAGGGGCCCCAAATGCTGCTCGACGTCCTGCAGCTCCTGGCGAGCACGATACAAATCATGCATTTGAGTGAGATACGTCGGAGACGGGCGAGTTGGATATGTCGTGCCGTATACGCCAAAATCACTTAAGATTTGCACCCTGGACAGTTCGGAACGTTGAATGCGGTCCACAGCAACGCGGCGATCAGCTGTTGCTGCAGCATACGTGCACAAGTCCATGGCGAGCAAGCACTTTTTTGTTTGGCGAGGGCGCAAACTCAGCACGCTCTCTTCACTGCACACAACTGTAGGCCAGCATGCTGCAAGCCAGCCAAGCTAGCGTGCGATGCACTCTGGTCTAGCAGCTTTGGCGTGAGATAGGACATGTTCTATTCCAGCACTAAAGCGTGCCGAACGCGGCCAGTCACAGTGACTGTATGAGCATCCACTTTTCAGCAATGTAGCATAACTGCGCCAAGCGTCCGCGCTATGCTGACACGCACTGAGATACTGTGCCACCCAGGCTATGGCTTCGTCAAGGCCAGCCACAGAGTCGCTTCGATCAGTGGGGCCGCCGTGCTGCTTTTGCCTCCGCACGCGCTCAACGATGACAGCACACATGCGCACTTGGACACACTTCTTCGACCCAGATCTTCTCCCCCAAACTCTAGTTGCCTCGATGTGCAACCTCTTCTTTTCATCATGCACGGCGGCAAGCGTATAGTGAGGTACCCTATGGAACTCGGGCATTCCACACCATCTGGCGGAGGGCGCGGCAGTTAAGTCTGATGGCACTTGGTGGTGGCATGGCAGAGGGCAACAGCAACTTAAAGGTTCACATCCCATTCTGTTTATGGCTACTCACACTCATTTTTCAAGCAAAGTTTGTATACACTAGTGTGCGCTGGCGATGCATCGCTAAACCTCCGGATCCAGCGGCGGCTCGCTGGCGCTGGAGCGCGAGTCATTAGACATGGTGCCAGCTGAGTAGGTGCGCGCTCACGCCACGTGCACAGCCAATCAGACCCATTTTGCTTCTGCCGGGGAGGGAAAGGGCAGGAAAGGGTTTCGCGCGCGCTGCACCCACTTCGTTTCCGTTCAGTTCAGTCTCGGGAAAATTGATGGGGTGGCCGGCCGCGTATTGTGCATACCCCCGAACAGGCAGCTCTCGCAGAGTGCCGACGGGAGATCACCCGTGCAAGGCACGTCGTCGACAGGCCGATTCTACGGTGCGAGCTGCTGAAGCTGCAGCACTCCGCCAACGCCGAGCAGATCACCTGACCTTCCCTTGGTCACGGTCAAGTTACACACAAGAAACCTAACCGTCAAACACAAGGTGCACCCAGGACAAGCTTTACTTAACCCCATTTTCCGGTAGGGGAAGGGCCAATTATTTTTTTATTATATCCTCAGTTGCTGATTATTGCTAAGTATTCTCGGCATGACGAGGTATCATTTAATACAACTGTCATGTTCATACGACATCTGCAAGTCACCTAACCAACAGGTTCTTTCTAGACGTGGTTACAGGCTACCCAGATACGCCAAATCTGCCTGAAGTTAGCTAAGAAGACCTTGTCCTTAATACATAATTTTGTTGATTTTGCAAGTCCGCAACGAATGTGATGATGATTTATTGGCATTCCCTCTGAAATAGGGCGTAACCAGTTATTAGCGCCACCTATCCGCTGCTTGGGTGGGTAACACTAGTGTATGGAAGAATATAAAGTAGTGTGCTGCTGTAATTGCTGGTCCTTTGTTGCCGCCGACTGCATGCAGATGACGCTGCCGCATGATTGCTGCCACATTTAGGCTACACCTCCTAGCCTGTGGCATTTTTGACGTCGAGGGAAAATGCCATATTACCGCCAACTTCAAGTGTGAAACTTTTCCGTTCGGTAGCGCAGCTCCTGTCAGGTTAGCAGCCTCAGTTCGTGATGCCAGTGTACAACAACATCGAGCCGTTGAACAGCAGAGGCGAAGACTGGCCATGCTATGTGGAGTCTACGTTGTGAACAATGTTGAGGAAGAAAAGAAGAAAGCTGTCTTCTTCAGGTGCTGTGGGCAAAAGACATGCACTACTACACGACCTTGTCAAATCAGCAAACTCTCAAGATAAGTCCTTGGAAGAAGTTCTCATTCTCAGCAGTCACTTGTGCCCAAAGTCTTCCGCTGTAGTGCAGCGTTTCAGATTCTACGCTCGTGTTCAGGGGGAAGGAGAGTCTGTGAAGAACTTCATTGCATCACTGAAAAGCTTGTCTGAGCATTGTGAATTCAGGACAGAGCTTGAGAACATGCTGCAGGACCATATTGTTTGTAGCATTAGTAATGCTACAGTACAAACTAGACTTCTGGAAGAAGCAGACCTAACAATCAACAAAACTGTTAAAACTGCACTTGCAATGGAGTCTGCCACAAAAGACGCAAGTGAGCAATACCAGGCTGGCTCAAGCACGCACCTGCCTATGCATCTACGTCGCCTGGTGGAACACCCTATCACATGGGTTCTCAAAGTGGGTTCCACGGAACACAAGGGTTGCGCAGGCCCCTCCTCGCGGTTCCGTGAGCCACTGATAAATATTCCCTGGTTCCGCGCTTGCCAAGTTCGTGTCGCCATAGTCATCAGCGAAAATCATACGTGACAGCAAAACCGGAACGCTTCGTGCCTAATTGTGCCTTTAAAGCCTTTATTCTTGCATTTATCGCCGTGCATAACACCGCTTTGGCAACTGGCCAAGTGCCTTCATAATTGCGCAGTCGCCACCCATGATCGCGTCAACACCCACTACGGTTCCGTCTGCAGCGGTTGCGGCAGTAGTTTCGTAGTTTGACAGTAGTTTCGTTTAGTAGTAGTAGTTTCAAACAGTAGTTTCGTTTTGAATCGGTGGACGCGTCGGCCTCGTGCCTTCAAAAATGCGTAGTCACCATCCATGATCACGGCAATAGCGACCGCGGCTTCGTCCGTAGTTGTTGCAGCAAACGGTAGTTTCATTTTGTCTTGGTACGTGCGTTGGCCGCCTGCCTTCAGAACTACAAGGTCACTGTCAATAGTCAGCTGCGTTTTCGTACCACACCGGTTGCGGCAATCACTAGTTTTGCTTTGACTCAGTGCAGAAATGTCAAGGATGAAGCGCACTGTCTAGAATTCGTTGGCGACAAGCTCAATGGCTAAAAAATGTCAAGCAGAAACTTCTCTGGGAGTTGTCTACGTATGTGTAAGCATTGTGCCACTTGCTCATCTCCACGCAGCCTTGTGTCATTATCAGCGTTAAGACACTTGATCCGACCAGTACAAACGACAGCGCTGCGGCAACTTGAACTGGTGCGGACGGAGGTGCAAGGTGCATTGATAATGCAAGCAAAGTACTGCAGGTGGGGGCGCCATGTGTGCTGATGACGTTCCAATCATCATAAGCCGTTATCACTCTTTAGCTCCTTGTCCAGACGTGCCGAACCATTATGAACCGTGATCAAAGGACTCCGGCGGTGGCACGGACCGATCAAACATACTCTGGCACGGCCGCGTGGACCTTATCTTGAAAGCGATCAGCAAAGCGGACAGACAGTGCCGACTGCTGCTAACTTCGCACGTTGTGTTTTCGCTGCTTTGTTTGCCCTGAAGTGCCAGGCAGCCCGAAAGTAACGTATCTCGCTGCTGCGGGCTCTATCTTGAAAGCGATCGTCTAACGCGAGAGATGGATGGACGGACTGACGCATTAACAGTTTTCTCGTTGCGTAAGCATAGAAATGCTTACGCATTCAAAAATAATGTATGTGTGCGCGGTAATGAAAAGCGTGCCTCAGATGAAGACGCGCGTTGCAAAGGAAGTCGCAAGGCCTTTGCAAGAACACTGCGAGCGCCAATCAGATACGGGATGACGAGAATTGCGGTTTCCGCACTGCTTTTGTGCAAAATAGAAAGAGGATTTTGCGGATTCATTCAGTAAATAAAAAGCGGTTGATGTAGTAGGCATTTGTTATTTTTTTTATAACCACGATAACTCAGCTGGCAAGATTGTTGTTCAAGTATAGAACAACTCCACGCAAATGTGACAGGCCGTGCACCTTGTGAATTGTTATTTGGAAGGAAAATTAAAGCACCTCTGGATGTGTTAAGATCAAGTCTACAGACAACTCTCCAAATGAAACAGCTGAAGCAGAAACTGTATGCTGACCGAGGTTGTTGTCCCGCCGCGTCAATGCAACCTGGAACACCGGTCCTTGCAAAAAACTTCAGGCCTGGAGTACCTTGGGTACCAATTTCTGTTACAGTCTGTCTAAGTGTATCATCTGCTAGTGTCGCCCTGGAATATGGAACAATATGGCATGGTGATCACCTAGGGCCCATATCTGAACCACCCTCACCCACGCCCACATGCACAACATGCCAGACGCCATTCCTCAAGAACCTCCCCCGCTCTCCGAGGAACAGGTCTCAGTCAGATGTAAAAACACACAAGTGCTCCTGCAGACTTGACAGCTTCTTAGAGAACAGCCATCACAGTGAGAAGCAGCTTGAGAGACGGGAAACCTCCTCATCATTATTCTCCCTGAAGGTGGACACAAATCGAAGGGGAGAGGAGTGTAACCAGTTACTAGCGCCACATAGGCACTGCTTGGGTGGCCAATGTTGTGCATGGAAGCATAAAGTCAGTTTGTTGCGCGCTGCCGCTTCTACGCTACACCCTCTAATCTGTGACAGAAAGATACAGTTTCATGCTGTGTGGACAATATTTTCACATCGGTGGCATGAAGCGAAGCCAGCCATGCTTTCGTATCCACTCTGCCCTTCAGCTAATAGTGCCGCGCGCAGTGTGGCGACGTTATCATAAAAAGCGGGGAGAGGATGGTCCATCTGCCTCTCGCTTCAACGAGTCTCCAAAACTCAAGATTACACAACCTCCAGCGCTAAACGCGAGGGAGGACAGTGCACGATGCCATGTCACCTCAGCTCGCCCAGTCTTGGCACATGCGGCAGATTACCTCTGCCTTCAGCCACGCTGACAGCCATGTGCAGCCACAGTGCGCTAGGAAAGGAGACCTGCCCTTGACCACCGTGAGCTCACTCCACCCTTTCCCCTGCTGGCAGCTGAAGATGGCACTGATCAACCCACCATCCTTCTTGGTGCACCCTCGCACGCTTTCACTCGCACTAAAGCATACAGCGCAGATGAAATCTTATCGCACTTTATAGAGAACATGACGCTGCTACACTACAGCGGTTGCTCTCGGTTGCAGAGCATGCAATTTAAGAGGTGTGTTCACAAGCAGCCGTATGCAATTCAACCATTTGACTATCTGTGTTCGCCGAAGTTTCCATTTATTGTCTCGGTATTCCTTAGGGGCGGCATTGAAGCTTCATTATAATTTAGAAATCGTACCTAAACACACTTCCTTATATTGAGGTTCAACATTCATGGTGTTCTATGGACAAGAAGTTATAAAAAGTTAAATACTTCGTTATACTTCAGTTTAACTGTAGTTTGCTTTCTATTTTTTCTATTCCTGATCCAGAAAGACAGGTTCTCACCTAGTGCTCAACACTTATCGCTGCTCTTGTGAATCTGCCTGCTGGCCTAAATTTTACGTAAAACAGAAAGGCAAGGCTCATGTGAGGTATGCATAATAACCAGGGATAGCAGTCATGTACAGCACCAATGTAGAGGGCAAGCCAATGGGTGGCCTACAGAAGCATCACTTTTTAATTTTATGTAAAATGCTAGCCTCTTTTTGGCATTGTACTTGAGTCGCATTCCACATGGGGCATTTCTGGCCGATCACTTTCAAGGATGCAATCACTCCGACGAGATTTCACGTGAGTAGCACAAGACACATTGATGTCTACGTGTGACGACATTCCTGGCGCACAAAGCCAAAGAAGATGTCTTCAGACAGTGCCAAGAAAGTCACTACAGTTAAACCTGCTTATAACGAACCTCCATATAACGAATTCCTGGATATAACGAAGTTTTTCGATTCCCCGCCGTTACTCCTAGAAGCACATGTATTTGAGACCTCTACGTAACGAAGTGGCAGCGGGAGACCCCCTCGATATAACGAATTTCCCCCTCCGACCACCTAAAGATTTCGCCCCAAATTTTGTCATTTTTGCGCGAGCAGCAACCGGAAGCACCTTCTCCGCCGCGATGGAATGCGAAGCGAGCGCACGTGTGCGTACGTGCGTGTGCGAGGCGGCCCTGCATCCCTCGACCCGGCGATCTTGCCGCCGCGAGCATGACCTTTCCCCCTCCCTTCATTCAAAAATGATCCTGCCGCTTGCTGCAGCTGGCCTAGCCCGCCAAGCCGGCACTCTCTCCTTTTCCAGCTGATGTTGCCGACGCGCTGGTACACGCTGTGGCACATCAGACTCGATGAGCGCGGACACGCGCTGTCAAACGCTGGCGGCGTGTGGAAGCGCCGCTGGAGAAGCGAGCGAAGTGACCTTTGTGCTGTTGTCTATCGCTTCAACGCAAACTGAGCGCCGAGAACACACAGCGCGCAGAAAGCTACAAGCCGCCGACGCACCTACACTGCTAGACTCTGCCCCAACGCAGACCGCGCGCCGCCCCGCTATCCCTCCCCCCTCGCTCCCTCGCCGGTCCCTCGAGCGCAACGGAAGAAGGCGCGCTTCTTCCCTGCTTTTCTTGCGCGCGCGAGATTTAGACGCGGTCGTCGGCTCCCATCGCACGTTTTCACTCGCACATACAGCATACGGCGCGCGGCGACTGCGTTATCGCCCTTGGACTTTAGGGTACGGCCACGCTAGCGGCAAAAACACGCAGCAAAAACGCGCGTCAGAAACGCGCGGCAACGCGTCATGCTACGCGCGGCAAAAGCGGCAGGAATCGGGGGTCTTGCGACGTGCCGCGCGAAATGGTTTCTGCGGCAAATGCCGCATGCCGCGAGATGAAGAACCAATCAAGAGCGACGAGCGTGACGTCACGGAGCCATCACAACCGGAACGCCGCCGGTCCGCGCCGGTTTTCAATCGACGATCGTCGTCTCTCGCATGAAACAACGAGCGCTCGCGGTGTTGCTCGCCCGTTCGTAGAGCGCGGGAGATCTTATCGCGCTGCCGCGCGGGGAGACGCGCGTGCCAGCCTCGCGGCAAGGCGGTGACGCGCGGCAACTTGCCGCTCGCTGCATGACGCGCGCGTTTTTTGCCGCTAGCGTGGCCGTACCCTTATATACGGAATATCTATGAGCCAAAACCAATTTTAGGGCCACAACGCGTCATGGACACCATCTTTATATAGCAAATACGGATCTCAAGGGCCATACTTTTGCTGGTGGAAACCGAAAATACGTCATAGTTGTCGCCCCGGCACTTTGGGCGGCCAATGCCATCGTCAAGCCACCAAGCCACGCGACATGAACAGTCAAAATGGCCGCTCGGGCCGGCGCGGGGTGGCAGTTCGCAACGTATGATGCGGGAACGGTCCCACAGTTGCGACGCAACAGCGGGGTTACCAATGCATTGAGTTCTATCGGAGCTGTGCCGGGACCGGTCGAAAACGACCTAACAGCCGGGAAAACGCAGCCCCCGGGAACGTAACCGCGAGGTTCTACTGTAACACTATACGACACTACGACGCCACCGTGACGCTCGCTCTTCGTTTCCGATGCCTCGCGCTTGTGCGAAACGACAAGGGTCCACGCATCCGGTACCTGGTGTGACATTCCGAGGATGAGTGCTTCGACGAAAACGGAAAACGGGTGCGCGTTACAATTGAGGGCGCGTTAGAATCGAGTAAATACGGTAAACGTTTATTTTTCGCATTTTCGTGCCGAACCTGCATATAACGAAATCCTCTTTATAACGAAGTTTTCCGGGAATTTGTCAATTTCGTTATATCCAGGTTTAACTGTATAACACAAAGATGCCAATTCGTCTGGCACTAGAAACTCACGAGAGTGGACATTTCCCTGAAACTAAACACCTGAGAACACCAAAACAAGACCTGTAACAAGTGAGCTCTAGGACCATCCCAAAATTTGGCACACTCAGCAATGTAGATTCCATGTGCACAGACAACTTAAAAGCCTTGTAATGGGCCCTTAATGGCTGCAAGAGTTTCCTGCAGTGCCGTAGCAGCAACAGACTGTCTGTTGCTGCTCCTCTGTTAACAGAGAGCTTCAGCTTGTCTGCAAATTGCTGACCGTTTGCAGTTTACCAGGTCACCGGGGAGGTATACAGCAGCAATAACGCTGGTAATGTAATCTTTTCACGCTTCGCCTAATCGCAATGCCTTACAGAAACATTTTTGTGTACCATGAGTGTTCTGACTGAAAAAACATTTACAGAAGACACTCATAACAACATTCAAGTGCCACGCAAATCCCACTGTTATACCCGATAATTAGGGGTGTACAAATACCGAATAGCAGATTTCAAGTCGAATATCGAATTGAATCAATAAACAAAAGCCGGATATTGAATTGAATATTGAATATCACAAAGTGTTTTAGAAAATTTAATGTTTACAAATTTTGGGGAAATAAAAAAGCTCAGGAATCTCCTAGCATTGCATAACAAGAATGTATCAAGCTATCAATAACACAGGTACATAGACATGAACATATACAGTACGGTCTACTCATTAAGGGTAACACCAAATGAATATGCCAGCACTGATTACAGCTCATTTCTAGTATCTTATGAAGCTCTGGAAGATATTTTTTATCAACAGAATTTCTCTTGAATACAATCAAGTGCTTTTCCCCCTGTGAAACTAATGAATTAATGAGTTTATGTTGTCAGTACTGAATACCAATGAAGCTCTCAGTTTAATAGTGGACTGTGTTTTGCGGCAATATTTTATGAATTGCGTAAAAAGTGTTGCTTTCTAATCTAACCCAGTCCCGAGTGCGGGTTCGATTGACGGCTGTGGAAGTGAAGATTGTCGCCGCGTATCCAATACAATACACAGGTGCACAAGAGGGGCTCTCCGGTGCATATGGCACTGCACGGGCACCTCTACCTCGAATATTCGAAAAACCAAATACAGTAGAACGCCGCTGATAAGTTATTCGCGGGACCGTAACAAAAACCCGTAAGAGCCGGGATACGCAAGCGCCGAGAAACAGGAAAAATTGAGACAAGGGAGTAGTGCTGAACTGCACCCAATGTCATTTTAATTCTTACGTGTGAAAAAAAGTCATAGTTTTGCCCAACAGTCGAAGTATCGATTGCGATAGCAAATTAGTAGACAGCTATACAATGTAAGAATAGTAGTTTTAACGTCCATATAAACTTGTAAACATTCGCTTATTAACTAAGTTAAACCTGGATATAACGAAATTGACAAATTCCCGAAAAACTTCGTTATAAAGAGGATTTCGTTATATGCAGGTTGGGCACGAAAATTCGAAAAAGAAACTGATCACTTTGCTGACAATCCCGTACCTGCGTTTAAAACCTTCGAGCCACCCGTTACTGCCTTTTAAATCATCGCAGCCCAGGATGAAAGCATAATCCCTCGCTTTTTGCTGCAAAACAGTGCCGCTGATGGGTACGTTTCGTGCCTGCATGTTCATAAACCATGTGAACACAGCTTTATCGATGTCGGCGTATCTTGATGACTTCAACTTCTTGCCGTCCGTGCCACGCTCCACAGCGCTGCGAATCGCATCTTTCGCGTTTAAGATTGTGGACAAACAACTAGCTGAGATGCCAAATTTGGCAGCTACATCCTTCTTTTTTTGGCCTCCAGAAACGGCGTCCAAGATGGCCATTATGTCCTCAAGAGTCAATATCTTTCGTTTCTTCGTCAAAGCACTCATCCTTGGAATGTCACACCAGGTACTGGATGCGTGGACGTGTGTCGTTTCGCACAAGCGCGAGGCATCGGAAACGAAGGGCGAGCGACACGATGGCGTCGTAGCGCCGTATAGTGTCAACTAGTGTCAGGTTAGTGAAGCGCAGAGACTTGCGCAGTAACCAAAGAGTGGCTGTCAGCACGTTGCAAAAAAACTTTCTTTTTTCGGCAACATCAACAGGAAAAGGAGAGTGCCGCCTTGGTGGGCTAGGCCAGCTGCAGCAAGCGGCGGGATCAGGTTTGAATGAAGGGAGGGGGAAAGCTCACACCCGCGGCGGCAAGATCGCCGGGTCGAGGGACGCAGGCCCGCCTCGCACACGCTTGCACGCACGCACACGTGCGCTCGATCTCACCTCGCAGTCGCCGTGAATTCGAGCGCGCCAAGCGCGACGCCGTCGCATCGCATTCCGTCGCTGCGGAGAAGGTGCTTCCAGTTGCTGCTCGCGCAAAAATAACGAAATCTGGGGCGAAATCTTTAGGTTGTCGGCGGGGAAAATTCGTTATTTTGAGGGGGTCTCCCGCTGCCACTTCGTTACGTAGAGGTCTCAAATACATGTGCTTCTACGGAGTATCGGCGGGGAATAGAAAAACTGTTATATCCAGGAATTCGTTATATGGAGGTTCGTTATAAGCAGGTTTATATTAACAAGCATGGTGTCAGCACCCACAGGTAAACATGAACACATCACACTCAATGAGCGCGAACGCGCGCTGTCAAACGCTGGCATGAAGAATTTAAGCGCCGCTGCAGAAGCGACCGAAGTGACCTTCATTCTGTTATCTATCGCTTCAACGCAAACTGAGCGCCAAAACAGAGCACACACAAAGCTACGAGCCGCTGACGCACCTACACTGCCTAGACTCTGCCCCCAACGTAGATCGCTTTCAAGATACGGCCCGTGCGACCGCGCGCCGCCGTGCAGTATGCAGTTGATGCCAGAGTACAACGCCGCCCGCTATTCCTTCCTCTTCGCTCCCTTGCCGGTGCCTCGAGCACAACGGAAGAAGGCGCACTTCCTCTCTGCTTTTCTTTCTTGCACGCGCGAGATTTAGATGCGGTGGTCGGCTCCCCTCGCACGATTTCACTCGCACATACACAGCATACGGCGCGGCGACAGCGTCATCGCCCTTGGACTTTATACGGGACATCTATGAACGAAGACCAATTTTAGGGCCGCAACGCGTCATAGACACCATCTTTAGATAACAAATACGGATCTCAAGGGCCATACTTTTGCTGGCGGAAACCGAAAATACATCATAAGTGTAACCCCAGGAACTTTGGGCGGCCAATACCATCGTCAAGCAACCAAGCCAAGCGACATGAAAAGTCAAAATGGCCGCTCGGGCCAACGTGAGGTGGCAGTTCGCAACGCATGATGCGGGAACGGTGCCACAGTTGCGACGTAACAGCGAGGTTACCAATGCATTGGGTTCTATGGGAGCTGTGCCGGGACCGGCCGAAAACGACGTAACAGCCGGGAAAACGCAGAACCCCGGAACGTAACAGCGGGTTTCTACTGTAGTAGATATTCAATTCGTGAATCAAATTATTAGAACATTCACTATTCGATTCGATTCAGTGGTATTCGATATTTGCACACCCCTACCAATAATTGTTATAGCCAGGTTGCACAAAAAAAGCAGGGGGGAAAAACATTCAACCATTTTATTCAGACAAAGTAGTACAGTTGAACCTATTTATAGCATTACTGGTTTTAACAATACTCGGATGCAACGATGAGTAGCTGCTGCACTGTGCAAATTTGTGTGTATTCTATGGTAAAATAACCGGCTCACTACAGTCAAGCCTCGTAAATACATACCCGCTTAATGTGTAATTGCGGTTTAAACGTAGCCGCAAAGCTTCTCTCACCCCGCCCCCATTGAACCCCATGTATTGGCTGACCGCTTAAGTCGTAGTCACTCATTGCCCACTAAACGGTTAGTGCGTACTATTTTTCTTTCTTGTTCTACACGCACAGGCACAAAATCGGCAAAATCTCATGTGCACAGGTGTTCGAGACTTGAGTTGCGACGCCCGAACGAGAGTCGCCAGCGATGCGAACTTAAAAGATGGCCACCATGATGTATTTCCTGCTCATACAGCTGTTGCTGATTGCTGCGCACAATAGCATGGCCTTCGAGATTAGCACTCGGTAACGCGAAGAAATTCCCAGAAGTAGTAACCTCGCAGAATACCATTTTATTGGGAAGCGCATTTCTGCCGTCACCGTGGACGTCACTTTGAGGTTCCATATAAAGTCCAAACATGAACATCGTCGCCGCGCACCGTACGCTGTATGTGCGAGAGAAAGATTGCGAGGGTCAGCTGACGATTACGGCACAATCTCGCGCGCACGAAAGCGAGAGAAAGGCGGGGCGGAAGCGTGCTTTGGGGGGTTACTTCGGTGGCAGTTACTGTATCTTGAAAGTGATCTGCGACGTGAAAAAAGTGCATGCCTGCGCGGGCCTCATCTTCAAAGCAATTGCAGACTAAGTGCTACTAGTGCCGGTGGCTTCGTATGCGCTGTGTTTCGACGTCTAGTTCGCGTTGAAGCGAGGGACGGCACGCTCGCTGCTGCTGCTGTGCCTTCTTACTCCAGCATTTTGACAGCAAATTTCCGCAGTCATCGCGCGAGATGAGTTCATGTTTACCTGTGCACGCGTTACGCCGTGCTTGTTAATTTAGTTTGTAAGCGGGGCTTCATGGACAAACTGGCTAGCGGCCTTATCGAGTTCCAAGATGCCGTCGTCGCGGCAACGCCACCACTGTGCGGCAAGTGAAGATCACCGATTTTTTGCTGCCCACTAGCAAATAAAGCCTGTCTGAGTGCGTGTGTTTGAGAGCAGCGTGACATAGTTCTTTTCCCGCCGGTAAGTAGCCGCTAAACTGGCATTGGCGATTAACTCATACATTTGTTTAGTGCGTACCTAAACGTTGTTCCCGGCTGACTACGTATTAATGAGGTTTGACTGTACAATGTTCCCATACTGCATTATTGAATATAACAATTCAATCTGACTGTTGGGTATCTGCGCCGAATAGAAAAGGAATGTGAAAAAAAAAAAAAAATAACACACACCACTTTGCCACACGTTGTCTTTGTGCCGCACGGCATGCCCTTGTTGCCCCCTTTGCCGTCTCCCTTCCACCCCTCCAACAGTGGCAAGAGGGCAGAAGGTAGACGGGAGAGAGGCGCACGAGGCCGGCGATGCGATGAAAGCATGCCATGTGGGGCACCTAGCACAAAGACAGGTGTGACAAAGTGGCTAGCATTTTTGATTTTTAAAAAATCTTTTTTCAAGAATTTTGTGGCATTTTTCAATTCGGTGCACACATCCAGTAGTCAGATTTAGCTGTTATGACCGATAATGCAGCATGGGATCATTGTAGTAAGCCGTTTATTTTACCATAGAACACAACCAAAAGTTGACGGTGCAATAGCTGCTCATTGTTATATCCGACATATTGTTAAAACTGGCATTATGAGTGGGTTAGACTGTAAAAAGGCAACGTCATCGTGTTCACAAGTGCGCTGCTGCCGAAAATGTACGCCTGCAGTGAAGTACTTGGTTACCGGAATCTGTGCGCCACCAACCCGTCCACTCACGCTTTTTGTATATAATCTCTCAAACTGCTGCAGCGTGTACCTGCAGAAAATCCGACTGCAACAGGGTGAGCAGCTGGCCCTTGGTGAGCTGGAAGAGCAGCGGGGTCGCTGCCAGTGCTGAGAACTCCTCAGCCAGGAAAGCCATGGCCTGCCGGTGCACCCAGGGTGAGCCGTGCGGCTGCTCACTCCACTGCAACACTCCGCACAGGGTGTCCGGGCCCAGCAGCTCCACCAGCGCATCCTCGCAGGCTGCGTGAAAACGTCAGGGGAGTGCGGCAGCAGCACTTCGGAGGTCGTCTAAGACAGAGTCAATAAATCTGGTTACTTGGCCTGGCTCTTGGTAAAGCAGCAGCTAACACGCGAGACAATCGAAGCAGCTGCGCCGTGTCGGAACGAACCCTGCCATAGCGCCTTTGTGCGTTGCGGAGCGGAGGAGCGTCGTGCCCTTTCCTGACCGTCGCTCGTAGGGTAAGCCTTGTGCAAACCCATCTTCACACAGGCTAGCCAGGACATACACGCGGTGAACCTGGGACAAACTGGGATGGTGCTACCAGACCAGCCGGGATGAGAATGCGGTGTTTCTGAGGCAAGCCTGCGGACAGGGTGGTACTACAGTAGAACCCGACTATATCGGACTCATTTACGTTGAATTATCCCTTATGTCGAACAATTTCTAAACATTGTAAAGTTACAATGAGAATATATATCAAAAAGTATGGTTACATTAAACAAAACAACATCCACTACGGATATATCGAACTTTAAACAGTGCGAAATTAATGTCGCTCTTCGTTTCGAGTGGAATGCTCAAAGTGCTCCGCGGTATGGCGAAAGCTTCAGTGACGTTTGTTTGTTCCAGTTTGTAGCCATCACAACACCGCACACAGCACAGACCACACCATAATAACCACAACTGGCCTAGCAGCAGCACTAAGGAGTCATCAAATGCGCTGCACTGTCAAACGAGCCAAGCCGCCGCCTGTGTGCGCCGCTATGTTTAAGTGATGCTTCCGGCGCGATCGATGTGAGCATGCAGCCGAGTGTAGCAGTCGGAAACGCTCATCGCACCACCGCTATCTTTGAAATGTGTTGCGGGAAAGCCTTTCACCAGAGCGCATGCGGTCAAATGGCGCTTCCGGCTCAATCGATACATGCATGGAGCCTAGTGTGTAGCAGTCGGAAATGCTTACTACACTACTGCTATCTTCATGTGCATTGCGGGAAAGCCTACCGCCTGTCACGAGAGGACACGCAGGTCTGAGGCGGAAAAGTTCAATCACACCTGACCCCGTTTGATACAAAAGTTAGAAATGCATGTGGTTTTCACTGCGATATAAAAAGAGTTCCATATAAGCAATAATTCGAGATACCCCTGTTTGATATACAGTCAAACCCGGGTATATCGAACTCGCCAAAAAATGTTTATTAGTTCGATATATGGCATAATTCGATATAGGCCCGCTATAGGATTTGATGACGCAAAGGCACATACCAATAAGAAAAGTACTTTATTAATATGGTGGCTTACTTGCGTGCCCTACTTTGGAACAAAATAGTCCTGGATTTGCTTCTGTTTCAACGACTTCGCTGCCTGCAACAGCACGCACGCCTCCACGTTGTCCAACGAGTCGGAGCAGCTGAGGCCGCGGCCTTCTATACTCACGCAATTGCGCCGGACCAACGCAAGTGCACTAATCACTTCGGAGTATGTAGGCAACGGGCCATCATCAATTTCCTTATTGGTGTTGCTTTGGCTTGTGGTCGGCACGATGTCTGCAGCGTAGTCCTCATCTTGTAGCTGGCCCATGATGGCGACATCACCGTCCGCACTGACAAACTCGTCGAATGTCAATCCGTCGATAGCACCCAGGAACTCTGCCAGCTCACTCCAAACTTCAGCGGAAACACCTGCGGTGTCTTCAGTGCTGTCATCGGAATTTGGGGTGTCTTGTACGCGGCGGCGACGTCGGACTTCTTCTCACCACGCTCGACTCCGATTTATGATTTCTAGTTTCGCGGCGAACGGCAAATTCTGCCTCTTTGCACAAGCCATGACGACAGCGTGCCAAGAAAGTTCACAGAGCGCCAACAGGCAACACCACCAGCACGGACCACGCTGAATGAGAACTCGAGGAAAAGAGGCAGCAGCAGGCACACAAGCATAAAGAAAGAAAAAATGGCGCTCACTTGTACCGCCCCTCCACGCTTCGGAGAAAGCACGACGGCCTCTGATTGGCTGTAAGCGCTGCGAGCAGGCCAGGATAATTTTTTGCAGGGGGGTGTTCGCCCGTGCACAGCCAGGTCTAAACCACTTTTTCTAGGGTGGCGCCGGCAGTTTTCCCCGCCACCGCGAGGGAAAGCCAACTTGCTGGGGCACTTTTGAAGCACATGGAGTTTGATGTATCGGTTGTCATTGCTATTTTCGTTCGATGTAACAGTAACTTTTGCTATATATTCTCAATGTAAATTTACCGTGTTTAGAAATTGTTCGACGTACGGGATAATTTGATATAAACGGGTTCGATATAGTCGGGCTCGACTGTATTCAGGTTCGACTGTACATGTTTTTCTTGTTGGTACCTCTGCTGCCTGCATCCACGAACCACCACAGCAGACAAATGTGTACTGTCCCTGCCACTCTGTCAATAACAGACTTTCTTCTTATTACCTAAAATCAGAACTAATTATGGTAAATTCACTTCTGAGTTCACAGCGACGTGTTTCTGGAACTGTATTCCAACGGACATAAAGCTGTCTTCTAGTATAGGCAGCTTTAAAAAGCATTTATTCTTCTATTTACTTAACTTGTGAATGCTGTGATGTAATTTAACATGTTGTTTGCTTCATTTATGTGTAAACCATTACATCTGTTTAACATTTCACCACATCTCAGTCCACTTCTTTCCTTGTGTCAGTACTTGTTAAAACTCTGCCCCTTGGCTACATTTCACTCCCCCTGATTTGATTTGTTTTTAATTCATTACAAGATGGTAATTCTGTACAGCGTTATGCCATGTTTTCAGTTTACTTGTTTTCTTGCAATAATACATGTTAACAATTCTACCTCTTTGTTTCATTTGCATTACCCTGAATGGTTTTGTTACTTTTTATTTGTTGAAAGCGTAATTCTGTATAGTATTATATGTTTCAATTCTTTAGATGTCGTGTGTAATTATTTGTAGACAACTTTACAACTTTGCTGCATTTCCTCTAACCTAATTTGTTTTGTTCTTATTAGAACAGGAGGTCCCCTTACAGCCTTGAGCTTTGGGACCTCCTTCTGTATATCCTGTTAGTGTGCTTTTATTTTCGTGAATAAATAAATAAAATTCTTCTTCTTCTTCTTCTTTAATGGTCACATACGTGTGCCATGCTTGAATCATCTAATGTCATTGGACATGTACAATGGTGTCCATGTAAAAATGTGTGTGTTCTCAAAGCAAGCAGCTGGAAATTAGCCCTATGGGTGTCGTAGTGTACGTCTGTCCTAGTCCTTTTTACGCTACTCAGATTCCCAGTCATTTAAGGAGCAACAAAGTTTTACGGCAAGCGTCTGCAGACTCAAACGGCGAAGCCAGATTAACGTGACTAGGCCTA
Organism: Dermacentor silvarum; assembly: GCF_013339745.2. Lineage (NCBI taxonomy): Eukaryota > Metazoa > Arthropoda > Arachnida > Ixodida > Ixodidae > Dermacentor > Dermacentor silvarum. The sequence goes on from NC_051160.1 coordinate 8,125,614, forward strand.
TTCTCATAAGGCAGCTACTAAAACCAATAGCACTAAACAAGATTCCAAAATATACTCGCTTCTCACCCTGAGCAAGCGAGTCCACCTCGATGAGCCGTGCCACCTGATAAAGTTCCATAAACTCGTCGGCCAACGATCCGCCAGATGAACAAGGCAGCATGGACAAGTCCACTGTGTCCTGATACAGAGCCCAAAGCAGGACACGCGCATGCCTCACAGGAACCACGCCGGCGTCGAGAACGACACGCATACGACCGCTGGGCGTGGTCCCTCCCGCTTCACTCACTCCGCTGCTGCCACTAGCAGTGGTAGTCCGTCGCTGGATCACTCCACGGAAAAAGGGGCACCGTGCTGCCAGCACTGCCCTGTGGCAGGGAAACTCGGCTTCCTGCTCCGCACCCCCTCCGCTGCCTGGCACCTCCCACACCAGGCTGGCGTCCGCCAGGTGTCCACCTGTGCCAATCAATCGAAAAGCTGGGTCAGTTTGGTTACAAGCATTGCAAAATATGAATCAATTAACCAGTGCTAAATCTGGATTAAACAACAATTGAGGTATACACTGGACAGACACCGAGCTTCAAAACTCAGCAACTGCTTTTCATGCATGCTTTGATCATCATAGTGCATAGTAAAAGACTGTGACTTCTTACACAAGCACTTATATATCGTATTTACCAAATTCTAACACACCTCCAAATACAACGCACACCCAATTTTCGTGGGCTTAAAGTAATAAAACAAAAGTGCACCTGATGCACCCGACTGTAACACGCGGCTGATTAATAAAATAAAACTACACTCGAACCTCCTTATAACGAAGTTGAAGGGGGAGCTGAAATTACTTTCTTATATCTGCTACTTCGTTACATCAGTTATTACAATTTATTGCAATATACGTATGCCCAATGGGGTGCACAATTGTAAACATGGAAACAAATTAATTTTTTATTAAATTATGAGGTTTTATGTGCCAAAACCACGATCTGATTATGAGGCACACCGTAGCGGGGGACTCGGAAATTTGGACCACCTAGGGGTTCTTTAACGTGCACCTAAATCTAAGTCCATGGTTGTTTTCGCATTTCGGCGGCCGCGGCAGGGATTCGATCTCGCGACCTCGTGCTCAGCAGCCCAACACCATAGCCACTGAGCAACCACGGCGGGTAAACATGGAAATAAGATGGCTTTGCAGCCCACAGAACAGCTACATGGCCCCGCATGCAAGGAAATTGGAATAAAACAACAAAAGAATCTTTGGCATATGCAACACTGGACATAGCACCTGACGCGACAGCCTTTATATAGCTGCCCTCTGTTCCATTGCGATGGCGTCCGCTTTCGACTTGGCCTGTTGCTGTCGAGCAGCACGTGGTGCTGCCGGTCATGCCCCCCCCCCCCGAGATTGCGTCGGGGATATCTCGGAAGCCACGTCTCACTGCGCCTGCCTGCGCAGAGCACTGCGCAGAAGTGAACGCACTAATCGTGTGCATCGCCATGCGTAGACGCGCAGTGTGGTGCGGCTCCCGCAGCCAGTGGAGAAGTGCGACAGTGAGCTGATGCTTGGGCACAGGTGTGCACTTACGCGTGGCGGTGAAAAAGACCTGTGTTGCTCGACGTGTCCGACGTTGGAACGTGGGAGTTTTGAAATGCTGCGGCAAACGAGTGACGAACTCCGTGGAAAGCGATGTACTCGGCCCGCAACTGTCGAGTATTTTTTGGTTTCGGAGACGAATCTAGTTCGTTTCAGAGAACGAATGTAGTTCGTTATATCCTTTGGCACGACAATTTCACTTGGTTAAAAAGAGGTTTTAAATACATGGTAGAAATGTCAAGGGGAATTTCATGTACTTCGTTATATCCATTAAATGCCATTTGGTTATAATGAGGTTCGAGTATATAGTATATAGCAGATGTGCATCATTTACCTTCAAAGTAAGGGAAAAAAATTTTTTTTTTGACTTTTCATAATGGAAGCAATGCATCGTCACCATTTGCACTTTATTGGCCATAGATACTATGCATACAGGGCCAGTACTCTCAAGCGGTCACTTTAAGAGGTACAGTGTAGACCGCTTATAACGCAAGTCTCCGGAGTCGCGAATATCCACACTATAAGAGGTACCGCACTATAACCAAAACAACTATTTTATTACGATAATGGACACTCCAGGCGCATTTCTGCCATCGCTGTCACCGTGCTCAAGGTTCCGTATTTGCTTACTAAATAAATTAACAAGCACGGTGTCACGCACGCACAGGCAAACATGACCACATCTCGCTCGTTCACCACGGAAACGAACTGTCAAAACGCTTGAGTGACGAAGCGTGGTGAGCGAATTGACCTTCGTGCTATCATGCCTCTCGCTTCAACGCGACCTATAAGCAGCGAAAACACGGCGCGCGGTGGACTTTCCCCATCGCAGATTGCTTTCAAGATAGGGCCAAGGCGATCATATCGCTGAAGTGGATTGTCGCAGATTACGTCCTGCTTCGGTCCACTGAAACCGTTCCGCATTGCTTTGCTGGCGAAAATCCTCTCCTTCTGTTTGCACCAGTCCCAAACGCAAGTTTCTGATTCTCCGAATGCCCGTGATGTGGCCCAATTTTCCTCCGTCTTCGCAGACATGATCACTGTCCTTTTAATTGCGGCATCATGATGAACTCGGTACTTCATGCTGATAGAGCAGACGCAGAGAACATGAAGACAGACGGTAGACTATTCCCTAAGCACGTGTACTGCAGCACATGGAGGAAGCTATGGTAGCTAGGCTCGACGCGCGTGCGAGGCGGCCATTTTGAAATGCCGACGGCTATATGGTAACGCAGATTTAAGGTCGTACTCGATTCTAACATGCACGCAATTTTTGGACCTGTTTTATCAGAAAAAAAGATCACGTTATATTCGAGTAAATACAACATTTGTGGCTTGAGGGGAGCGTTTGCCATCTAGGTTGACTGCCGAACTTCCAGGCAGCCGCACTATAACCGGTATTTCGTGTCCCGCAACTGGACTATAAGCGATACGCGTATACATACAGTGCTATGGGAAAATTAATGGGAGTCTAAAAAGACCGTATTATATCTGGTCCTGCACTATAAGCGGTTACGCTATAAGTGGTCTGTACTGTACTACTATCACTTTTGCACGATTCTGCATCGGACTTGTCAATGCGTCTGGCAGTGTTCCTTGCACTGTGCGCAGAAAGCGAGCCTTGCAGAGTGCCAGAAACTCTGGCGGCCAATTACACCAGTGCATCCACAGCAGAGCCACGCGAAATCTCACGAAAGTGATAGTATATCCGAACGTTATTGGCCAAAAATACTGCTCAAGGTCGTAGTCAAGCACAAAATCAACTGACAGCAACCTTCACAAAATTGTGCTCTGTAGCCATTTGGGGATGGCAATGGCAGTGCATCTGACGACCTCTGATAGTAGGATGTTGCCAACACCATGAATGCGGTTTTGGTTTCACATCTGATTGTAACGCGCAGGCAATTTTCGAACCCATTTTCCCAGAAGAAAAGTGTGCGTTAGTTCAGATACAGTGTTTACTTGCATAGTGAACGCACTTATTTTCCCGAAAAATATGTGCAAAGTTGGGGCGTGCGTTCATTATGTGGGGTAAAATTCTGAGCAATTTTTTTTCTGCAGCCACCACCTCAAAAAAAGTTGCAGTTTTGCCCAAAAGGCGAACCATCGATTGCGATAGCAAATGCGTCGACAGCTATACGAGGTAAGGTTTTATCGGCAGTATAAACTTGCAAACATTCGCTAACTATGTAAATTAACTAGCATGGTGTCAGCGCGCACAGGCAAACATGAACAGCTCACACTCAATGACCGCGGACATTCGCTGTCAAAACGCTGGCATGAGGAAGCGCGGCAGCAACAGCGATCAAAGTGACCTTCGTGCTGCATATCGCTTCAACGCAAACGGAGTGGCAAGAACGGAGCACGCACAAGGGTTTAAGCCACCGTTGCACTTAGACTCAGCCCCCGACGCAGATCGCTTTTGAGACAGGGCGCGCGTGGCCACACAATGCACAGCTGCTGTGCAGCCCCCCCTCCCACTCCTCCCTCAGGCCACCATGCGTGCAACGGAAAATGGCGTGTTTCCTCCCCGTTTACCTTCCTTGAACGCGGAAGAATGAGGTGCGATCGCTGGCACCGTCGGCAAAAATGTGCCTGGAGTGTCCTTATAATTGCTATCACAATAAAAGTAGGAGGCACACGTTACGATACGGTGTCCGACACAATTGTACTGGCCGGACACGATATCAGACGCTGAATCATACTGTGTCTCTCCGAATCATAACAGAGTAAATATAGTGAACAGCACCTGGCTCACATTAGCTTTTCTCTATGCACCTCACAGCCTCTTGTGTATCTACTAAGCATTGCGCACAAACATAGGAGAGCTACTGCTTAACCCTTTCAGGATTTTTGACGTACATGTATGGCGACACTGATACGTCCGTCCCACATGTATGGCAACGATCTTATGTTTGATATTTCCTGTGTATTCGACACCACTGGTTGTTGAGTGGTGCTGCCATCTCTATGAAGTCACCCAAGGTCATTTGAAAGTTTGTTACTGCTCACCGGTGCGCACAAGTTCACTCGTTTACATCCGAACACTTGATCACGTGGTCGCATGCACATTGTCTGCTACCTTCAAGGCGTGTGTGGAGGAGATGCTATCATTCCTTACGGTCGCCGCTATTACATTTCCGGTAGTGTGGCGTGGCCAAAGTTACTTATCGGTTTTCTTTTTATTTGGCTTCAGTTGCGGTTCACCCATTCCAGTACACTGCGTTCTGCACAGTCGCGATTTCTGTATAGCCGTGCACGGTGCCTTTTCTCACGGCAACTGATCAAGCTTTCTTCTGAATTATTTCTGAGGTGCTTATTCTTTGATGAAACATGTTTTTGGGACAACAGATTGATACCCATAAATTTTGCTGGATATTTTACTCCATCTCTTACTGTATAGTGTATTTGTGCATATGCTGTTGGTGCACTTAAGAGATTTTCAGACAAACTATTGCTTGCAATAAATTTTTCCTGTTTTCATGAGTTTTCAATCATTTACTAAAAGGGGAAACTGCAATAAATAAAATTGACCACAGGGCCATGATGTTTATGAAAAAATTCGACCTTCAAAGGGTTAAGAAAATGATTAGACACTAAAGCGCTAGCAAACTACAGTCGAATCGCGTTGATTCGAACACTGCTTAATTCGAACTTCCGCTTTATTCGAACTGACGCTGTGGTCCTGTCAAAGTTATGTGTATTCCAATGGGCGAAAATGCCCGGTAATTCGAACGCGAAAGCATTTGCGACGGTTAATCTGAACTTACCGCGCACTGACAATCCCCTCAGCAGCGCGCCAAATCACGTGGCAGCGCCTCCGACTGCATTGCTCCGAAAAGCTTAGGCGAGACCCCTAAACGCTGCACGGAGCAAAAAAAAAAAAAAGAGAGAGAGAGAGAGAAAAAGAACCCCGGCGGAAATTTCACTCTCTCAAATGGCAAAGTCGCCGTTTCTGCGTCGCACCGGAACACATGTGTACGTGCCGACGTCTCAGCCAATGCTGCGATGCAGAGGGAAGCAACGGTGGTGGCCTAGTCCGGCCAACGAAACTGCCCACGCCGGCCAACGCCTCGCTTCAATGGCAGAAAACGAAACTTCAGGGAGCGGGCTGGTGCCAGGCCGGCGGGAGCGGTGGCGGGTACGCACGGAGACAGTCGAAGGGGAGGGAGCTACGAGGAGTTGACAGGGAGTGCAAGGGGAACCACCGAAGCAACAGGGTTGCCGAGGCCAAATCCGCTTCCCTGCCGCCCTCCTCCCTCACCTTCGATGGTCCTCACGCGCGCCCATCGCCGTGCCGGCGCCACCCACTCCCTGAATTTTCGTTTTCTGCCGTTATCGGGAAGCGAGCGTTGGCCGAGGTGGGCAGTTTCATGGCCCTCGCTCGCTATGTGCTTGCGCCCCCCGTGATATTTCACGACTCCCAACGTTCGTATGTCGTGCTATGGCGCTCTAATACTTCAAAAATAAGTCCCTCCTTTAATTCAAACTTCTTTTAATTCAAACAAGTTTTTGGGCCCCTTCGAGTTCGAATTATCGAGATTCGGCAGCATAAACAATATACTGTAATATGTTGGTCATGATAAAGAACCAGGCAGTGCTAAAACTGAGTCAGAAATCTAAATCTTTATTGGGCCGAACTTGTGCCCAGAGAAACACTCAAAGTCCAACGAAGCAGCAAGCCCAGTCGTCTGATCTATGAGTGAAGTACGTCGGATATTCATACATGACTCATCGTATATTCCATTATGGTGCTCGGGTATGTTCCAGCATGCACACCACTAGTTGCATTGTGTACGCAATCTCATTAGGCAAGAATCCATAGAATCGGCTACAACATTCAGGAAACTTTCGATACATATAGGCACATCTGGCACCGAGTGACAGCTTTGTAACAGCCAGCGCAAAATAGTCACCCGAATAAATTATCAACAATGTACACGTGTCAATGTGGTTGACCATTAAGCGAGTGTGCCTGAGTATTCTCAGCATTCCTCGAGGAAAGAGGTCCACCTTCGAGCATCCTCCGAAGGTCGAGTGCCAATGGGTTTGGCACTCCAAACTGCTCGCTCAACCGCAGCAATGTCGAGAGAGCAGCACTGCTGCCGGCCTCTCCAGCCACGCTGAGCTCGCCCGTGTACAGGTATCGCAGCAGGTCCCCGAACAGCTCCACCCCAACGCCATGGAATGTCCATCTCCACCACCATCTGGGGCAGGGAGCAAGATCATGCAGTGCTTGCTGGATAAAAGGAAACAAAATTACTGCCAACAGCATTCACGAGGCATGCCCCGAGTCATGAGACCAGATATGTTTAGTGAATCTCAAAAACCATCACCCTGTACTGCTAGAAAACACTGGCAGAACTCCAATGCCCCTCAAGGAACTTCTGGACAATGCTAAGAAGCTACCTCACAATATCAAGTACATAGACCCCCATGTAAAAAGCTGCATTGACCATTTGACCTTGAGGTAAAATTCGTGGTGCACAATTCGATGGTAACCGAAAAACGCCATAAATGTGACTGCTTCTTCTTTTGTTCTTCCACGCTTTTTTTTTTTCTTTGCTCATCTTTCATTTTACATTCCTTGCTCTGTAACTTCAGCTTGATGTTGCGTTGCCGTTAACAACCCTTTGTAAGAATTCATTGCTGTCGTCCCAAGTTTTCCAATTAATTAAACATCCTCTTCGTCACAACTCTTGCTCAGGAGTTGACAGTTTTGGCCTCATTTTGTTGCTAACTTTTTCTAATTTCCAACATTTCAGTCATTATCCAGAAAATGGTGCCTTTCTCAAACCAAGTGCCTTCTGCACCTTAACTTTAAGCTCTTGCACATTAATCAAGCAACTGCTGTAACCCCACCTCTTATGTATGTAATGCCCTCATATGGGGGTCTTTAAGGAAAATAAAGTGAGAAGTGTGTGTGACAAGTAAAGTGCCAAATATCTGTGTATCTTCTGCTATCCTTCAGGTCTCCACAGCATTCTAGAAAATGCTGGACTCATTTAAATGGAGTTCTTTTCATTAGGGCATCCTTTAATTCCATATGCCTGTAGCAAGATTTGATAAATTTCTGCAGTTTTCCCCAATTTCACAAGAAATTTTATATTGATCCTTTGTTCTGTCTGTTCGTCATCTCCAGTTCAACAAAGACTAGTAAGTGGTTGCACACACAGTGCAAGCATCAAATCCTACCTCGTCGTACAGCAGTCTGGTTCGTACTAGACCGGGTCCTTCTAAACAGAGAGACCCTTTTCCATTTCTTTGCTGACTCACTGCCTGAACTTTTGGGACACACCTCGCAGATCCCCACTTCAAGTACGCTTATGCCCTCCAGTGAGGATAGGCTGTTGTGGCCTTTTGTTGTGTGACCTCGTCCTCAACAAGCCTGGACGAAGAGGTGGCCTGAGCCAGTAACATTCTTTATTCAGACATACCCCCGCTTAGCCCAAAAGCGTTACAGCAGGGGGGTTACAAACATGAAAAGAATACATCTTGATTCACACTGCACACCTGTCCACATGACGGTCGATTCCACTGAGCGATAGTTTTAACAAAAAAGGAATTGGCATACAGGCCCATCCTAGCCCCGTATTCTCTAATTTTGCACTGGTGGTCAGTGCGAGCAGATATATAGTAGTTTGGCGGTTTTAAGTACATTTCCCTATCAATTCCAGTTTTGTTATGATAGATTTCCTACAGAAGTTCTAGCCACAGTTTCTTTTGGCGAGACGACAGGGATTCCCAACTGAGCTCTTTTATCATTGCTGTGCCAACTGCACCTCCTCCCATACCTACCTGAGACGAACCTGGCTGCTCTCTTGTATTTTTCTAGTTTATTTATAAGACATATCTGTGACAGGTCCCAAAGGGTACAAACATATTCCAAAATAGGTTGTATACAAGTTAGGTACGCCGTGCTTCTAAGGTTAGAATTTGCACATTTTAAATTTCTTTGAATGTAATTTAAAGCAACTGCCGCTTTGCCAACCACATAGTCCACATGTTCCCATCAAGAGCAGCAAAAGCAATCGCCCGACAGCATCATGCCAATATTGAGTCGTGAATTCCTTACTTAAAATATTATTCATTAGATAGTAGCTGGCATCAATTACATTTTCCTTCTTAGTAAACCACACATGGATGCACTTACCCGTATTCGAATTCATTTTCCACTTAGAGCACCATTCACAAATACGTTCTAGGTCGGCCTGCAGTTTGAGAACATCATGTTCATTATCAATTTTTCTATACACAATACAGTCATCCGCGAAGAGCCGCATGTTAGAGTCCATACCTAAGGTAATGTCACTAATATATATATATGAGAAAAAGAAGTAATATGTAAGCATATTCTTACGGGCCGCCTCCTTGCATTATGGAAGAAGACGACGATCGCCGGGAGATGCTGCACGTGTTCAGCCATCTTGGCCATCTCAGTCAACAGTCCCTGTTTATAAATCCTGTCCCACTTTTATCTATTTGACGCCCCGTCACACATTGGTGGAGGTGCTGGGTATTCTCGCCAGACGACGGAGCTCCGAAGCGGTCGGCACAGCGGTGCGACCACCATGGCACACCAACCGGAATCTACTTCTGCACCACGAACACCGATTGTAGTAGTCCAACCCCTAGACCCTGGAACGTTCAACGGAACCGATGGTATCGACGTTGAGGAATGCCTCACGCTATACGAACGGGTGAGCTATTCCAACCACTGGGACCTGACAGTCATGCTGGCCAATGTGGTGTTAGTGGAACGAGTGAATCTTAGTGGAACGGCGAAGTTGTGGTATGACAATCACGAGGCCGACTTTGGGAGCTGGGATACATTCAAACAAAAGCTCCGTGACCTGTTCAGTAAGGCCTCCAGTCGAAAAATTGCTGCGAAGCAACAGCTGTCAACTTGCGCCCAGACGTCCACGGAATAATATTTGTCGTACATCCAGGATGTGCTGGCGCTGTGCCGTAAAGCTGACAGTAATATGTCTGACAGGGTTGGCCACGTCCTAAAAAGGATAGAGGACGATATATTCAATTTGCTCATGCGCAGAAATTGTGCTACTGTCAATGCCATGATCGAGGAGTGTCAGCGCTTCGATCAGGTTAAGAGCTGCCGTATTGAACGACCATTCGCCCGGCTTCCCAACACCGCTGCAACGTCTTCGTGTGACGAGCGGCGGCAATCTAACCTTTTGCCACCTTCGGCCGAATTGACGAGGATTGTCTATCGCGAAATCGAGGCTATGGCTCCCGCTAGCCTCTTTACCAGCTCTAACGCCGGCGACTCAAGCACACCAGCGGTTTCACTCGTCCAAGCCATCGTGCGAAACGAACTCGCGAATCTCGCGGGTTCACGCTGCTTGTGCCGTTGTCAGCCCTACATCCGCTTCCAGGGCCCCCGACATGGTTCCCTCGGTATCCACGGTGCGCTCCGCGATCTCGGAACCCTGCTGATTGGCGAACTGAAGACGATTGGCCTATCTGCTTTAACTGCCGCCGTGTCGGGCACGTTGCTAGCTACTGTAACAACCACTGGTCATTCCCGCAACGTACTCCATCCTTTGGCCATGCTCGCCGCCTTGATCACAGCCCTTTTGAGCCCCTATCTGCGGCACACCCCGACAATCCTGACGCTGCCACGACATGGTCCAGTCGCTCGCCGTCACCTAGAGGTCACCAGTCGCGTTAGCAACTGTACCGCCGTCCGTCCTCCCGCTCCCCGCCACCTCGCCGCGCCCCGTTGCTGAGCAACCGTGGCTCCTTCACTCCAGAAAACTAAATGATGCAGTGCCTGGAGGTAACGCTGCATCTACGACTCTGCCCCAAAACCCTCTAGTTACTCTGCTGACTCGACCCGTGACAAAGAGCTGACAAAAGACATTGTAGGGCCGCCTTTGAATCACATAATATTGCCCACCGGTTAGCCGGTTGGTTGTTAATATAATCAATGGCACGTCGGCGATATCTACAGCGGACTTTCTATTCCTCTCTTAATCTCTCTCTCCCCTTTTCCCTTCCCCCAGTGTAGGGTAGCCAACCGGGCTCAGTCCTGATTAACCTCCCTGCCTTTCATTAAATCATTTTCTCTCTCTGCCGACTCGACGCTGTGTGTTGGACGTTGACGTTGACGGCGTGACGATTTCTGCACTTGTCGACACCGGGGCTTATATTTCTGTCATGAGCTCTGATCTTTGCCGTCGCCTAAAGAAGGTGGTCACACCTGCTGTTTCCCACATTGTAAGAGTGGCCGATGGAGGAACTCCCACCATCCTTGGCATGTGCACAGCCCACGTCACAATCGCCAGTCACCCAACTACTGTTTTATTTGCCGTTCTTGAGCAATGTCCGTACGACGTTATTCTTGGTCTATACTTTCTCGCAACTCATTCTGCCCTAATTGACGGTGCAACTGGCCTCCTGCAGCTCGAACTACCTCACCTAGCCATGCCCAAACCATGCCTTCGGCCCGTCTCTGCTCTCTCGACTATGTGCGCATGCCCCCGCAAGCCGCCATGTATATATCGTCATGGTCTCGAGCCCTCCTGTCGCTGATGGCAATTACGTGCTACCCCCGGTAACAGACGTTCTGCTCACCAAGAACGTCGCCATGCCTAACACCCTCGTGACTGTCACCGGCAACCGCCATCGCCATTCCTATTTTAAATTTCAGTGCCTCTCCTCCATTTATTCCGGCAGGCATGTCACTCGCCGCCATCACTGCGGCTGAAGACTGCGAAATTTGCACGTTGGATCCCACCAGTCCCTTCAGTTCATCCTTCCTTCGTACCACAAGCAGTTCGCTGCGCGATGTTCGGAATGATCCCTGCTGGCCTTCCTTCTGATCAAGCTACTGCCCTTCGCCGCCTCCTGGAGTCTTACCAAGACATTTTCGACTTCAACGATCGTTCTCTGAGCTAAACGTCTGTTGTCCAACATCGCATTGACACGGGGAACGCGAGCCCCCGCCATCTCTATCGTGTCTCCCTCACCGAACATCGTGTGATCCAAGGCGAAGTTGACAAAATGCTCACGAAAGGCGTTATCGAACCTTCTTCCAATCCGTGGGCGTCCCCTGTGGTGCTAGTAAAAAAGAAAGACGGCAGCTGGCGCTTTTGTGTAGACTACCGACACTTGAACAACATCACCCGCAAGGACGTCTACCCCCTGCCCCGAATCGATGACGCCGTGGACTGCCTCCACGGCACCACGTACTTTTCCTCCATCGACCTACGCTCCGGATACTGGCAGATTACCGTTGATGCCATGGACCGCGAATAGACTGCGTTCGTCACACCAGATGGACTTTACCAATTCAAGGTTATGCCTTTTGGATTGTGTAATGCCTCTCAACCTTCGAGCGAATTATGGATTCTCTCCTTCGGGGCTATAAGTGGTCTATGTGTTTATGCTATCTAGATGATGTGACTGTCTTTTCACCTACTTTTGAGGACCACCTAGCCCGCCTGCTGGCCATTCTCGATGTGTTTCGCCGCGCTGGCCTGCAACTTCACTCCTCCAGGTGTCGTTTCGCCCGGCGTTACATCACCGTTCTCGGTCACCTTGTTAGTGCTAGCGGTGTCTAACCTGACCCTGACAAGGTGCGTGCCGTCCGAGACTTTCCTGTTCCTTGCTCAGTTAGCGATGTACGGAGCTTTGTCGGGTTGTGTTCCTACTTCCGCCGCTTTGTCAGGAATTTTTCCGACATTGCCCGGCCGGTTACTGACCTACTCAAGAAGGACATCTCTTTTTCCTGGGGTCGTGCACAAACTGCCGCATTCACCACCCTGGTCAGTTTACCAACTTCACCGCCCATTTTGGCGCATTATGACCCATCGGCCCGTACAGAAGTTCGCACCGACGCTAGTGACCACGGCATAGGTGCAGTACTCGCCCAACGTCAGAACGACCAGGACCGTGTCATTGCGTACGCCAGCCGCCTTCTCTCGTCGACGGAGCGGAATTATTCGATAACTGAGCACGAATGCCTCGCTTTGGTCTGGGCTGTGGCAAAATTCCGCCCTTATTTGTACGGCCGAACGTTTTCCGTTGTCGCGGACCACCATGCACTTTGCTGGCTCTCATCGCTGAAGGATCCTACAGGAAGGCTTGGCCGTTGGGCATTACGACTACAGGAGTACACCTTTGACGTGCTTACAAATCTGGCCGGATGCACGAAGATGCTGACTATTTATCACGCTACCCTGTTGACCCTCCCAACACTGCCGAACGTGATGCCGGTGACTTCGTTGTGGCTATTGCAGATCTGGCCAACATACGCGCTGAACAGCAAAGTGACAACACATTACGATCTATAATTAGCCACCTCCATTCCTGTCAGCCAGACCAATCACTTCGTCTGTTTGAGCTTCACGACAATATTCTTTACCGTCGTAGTACCACTCCCGACGGCCCAGAGCTTCTGCTTGTTCTCCCCAAGCATCTTCGTGCTACTGTTCTCAAAGAACTCCACGATGCTCCGACCGCTGGCCATCTTGGCGTATCCCGCACATACGATCGCGTGCAGCGCCGGTTTTTCTGGCCTGGTTTGTACCGATCTGTTCGACGCTAAGTTGCTGCGTGTGACCTTTGTCAGCGACGTAAAGGGCCCTTGAAGTTGCCTGCAGGCCTTCTGCATCCTATTGACATACCCCAGGAGCCATTTTACCGCATCGGTCTTGACCTCCTCGGTCCATTTCCTACGTCTGCTTCAGGGAACAAGTGGATCGCAGTTGCGACCGATTACACTACGCGTTTTGCCATCACGCGAGCTTTGCCGACTAGATGCGCCACTGACGTCGCCGATTTCCTCCTTCATGACGTCATCCTTCATCATGGTGCCCCTCGGCAACTGCTCACACACCGAGGCCGCTACTTCTTGTCGAAAGTTGTCGATGACCTCCTTTGTTCCTGTTCTGTGGAGCAGAAGCTCACTACTGCGTACCACCCGCAGACCTACGTGCTCACCGAAAGGCTGAACCGCACCTTAACCGATATGCTGTTGATGTACGTGTCTGAGGACCATCAGGACTGGGACAGCGCTCTGCCATACGTCACGTTTGCGTACAACTCCTCCCGTCAAGACACCACCAGTTTTTCGCCATTTTACCTCCTCTATGGCCACCACCCTGCATTGCCTTTTGACAAGTTACTACCTGCTGTTGTACAACATACCACGGAGTATGCCCGCGATGCTGCCGCGCGAACCCATCTGGCACGTCAGATCGCTCATGAGTGACTATCAGACTCGCAATTAAGCCAAAAGGACCGTTATGACCGCAGCCACCGGCACCTCTGCTTTTCTCCGGGATCTCTTGTGCTTCTCTGGACTCCTTCTTGTCGCGTCAGTCTCTCCGAAAAGCTTTTATTGCGTTACACCAGACCTTACAAGGTTTCATGGCAACTTAGTGACGTGAACTATGAAATCACCCCGCTGAACAGTTCTTCACCATCTACCCTGCCATCTCGTGACGTCGTGCACGTATCCCGACTGAAGCCGAACTTTTCCGTCGCCTCCTGGTGTAATTAGTCTGCGTCGAAACGGCACTCAGCCCGCCGGGGCGGTTAGATGTTACGGGCCGCCTCCTTGCATTATGGAAGAAGACGATCGCCGGGGGACGCTGCACATGTTCAGCCATTTTGGCCATCTCGGTCAACAGTCCCTATTTATAAATCCTGTCCCGCATTTATCTATTTGACGCCCCGTGACAATATTTTTCTTTTTCTTGTTTTTTTTTCTTTCTACCCTTCGTTATTGGTCGGCATGAAGCCGTGCCTCTGTTTATTCCTGTATTTTTGCAGTCTGAATCACCCGCAGCCTTTACAGAGAGCAAGGCCAAGAACAAATACTCGAACCTCGTTATAACGAAATGGGATATAACAAAGTAGATGAAATTCCCCTTGAAATCTCCATAGAGATCCATGTATGTAAAAACTCATTTTAACAAAGTGAAATTGTCCTGCCAATGGATATAACGAACTAGATTCGTCTCCGAATACCAAAAAGTTGTCGCAGTTTCACCTGAAAGGCGAAGCATCAATTGCGATAGCAAATTTGTAGAGAGCTATACGGAGTAATGATAGTAGCTTTATCAACTGTACAAACTTGGACATGCAGCAGCACCGGCAACACGCAGAACTGTTGTCGACACCGTCGGTGTTTTGCCCGCGTTCGCACAAAATGCGTGCGGCGTTGGTGACTGTTGCCGGAGCCTCTGATATAAATAGGCACTTGGTGCCGCAGCTAAACGTCGCCTCCCTTCCCTCCCCCCCCACGGCCTTTCGCGCGTCGGAAGAAGGCACGTTTGCTCTACATATATGGTGATTGTAAAGGAGGAAAGAGACGCCTACTTCTGCAGTCATTAAGGGAGCACGGCGCAGAACGCGCGTTTGTTCTCCGCCGTGCGTTGACTCCCCGTGAAAGCACGCGTCCCTCGCGCCCTTTCACTCGCACATACAGCGTTCGCCTTGCGGCGACGATTTCATCTCCATTGACGTCATACGGAACCTCACGGCGACGGCAGAAATCTGCTTTGGAGTGTCCATATAATTGCTATCGCAATAAAATATTGGAATGTCGCACACCAAGTACATCGCTTCCCGCGTGGTTCGGCACCTGTTCGTAACAGCAGTTAAAGAGTCCCGTGTCCCCGAGTCGAATACGTCGTCGAGCAACACTGGTCTTTTTCACTGCTGCACGTAGCTGCGCACCTGCGCCCCTGCAGCAGCTCACCATTGCACTGCTGCATTGACCTCTCTCTCTCTTGCGCGTACCTGGCTGCACGAGCCGTGCCACATTTCGCAGCTACACACGACGGAGTGAAAGATTAGTGCATTCACTTCTACTGTGCAACGCACTGCGCAGGCAGGCGCAGCTGGGCGTGCCCCCCCCCCCCCCCCCCGGCGATCTCCCTGGTGCAAAATCGGCGGTCATGCGCAAGCCTGCACTACAGTGCCCTACCTGCGCAAGACGCGTAATGCTGCACAGCTACACGCGGAGATACAAAAGATTCTTTACGGTGCACTACACGAGCAGCTGGGCCTGGCATTTCCCTGACGCAATCTCGGGGCTCACGCCCAGGCCCTGCGCCTAGCTGCGCGTCCTGACAGATGGGCGTGGCCTCCGAGACAGCATTGGCATCTGTGCAACCTCGGAGGCCACAAGCCAGCCAAGCCAAGCGGCTTGGCTCCTAGATCACACAAGGGAGCACAGTGTTTTGTGCCACGTGCTGCTCGACCGCGACGAGCCAAGTGTAAAGTGGACGTAAAATACCATCACAATGCAACAGAAGGGCTGTTGCAACAGAATGCAATCTAAGGGCTGTTGCGTCAGGTGCTAAGAATTTGCATGCTGCACACACCAAAGATTATTTTGTTTTATTCAAATTTCATTGTATGCGTGTAGCGGTACTGCAGGCTACCCCCAAAGCCGTCTTCCAATTTCCACGTTTACAATTGGGCATATATTGCAGTAAATGACAATAATGGATGTAACAAAGTAATGTCGGCTCCTCCTTCAATTTCTTTATAACGAGGTTCAAGTGCACATGCATTTGTGGCTGACTTGAAGTTTTCAGGAAATATAGTGATATCTGCCGTGTGAGTGGGAAGGTGGTTCCAGCTGTGGGATGAATGAGTCCTTCCACTATAAGCGGCAAGATTCACAAGCGCCATGCCACCTACACGCAGCATGGCAAATCGGGTACGAGAAATGCCATCATACTCAGTGCAGGCCCAAATGAGCTGATGCCATAATTAATTCTCATGTTGTCCTTGTGTGCTGTATATTGGAATGTGCGTGTTGAATCTGCGACTATCGGTGACGTCCCGAGTGTGTTTTGCGTACCATTACTCACGTGTGTGAGTGCTTGTAACCCACAGAAATATTTTTGGAATACATGAGAACTAGCGGGACATGAGATTGCACTCTTTGCCTGATGCAGTTGATGGTTCTTGTTGCCTTCCCGGGTAAACAGTTTCATGTTTATTGTTTCACTCGCGCATGGGATTCAACTGCACTGTCATAAATATTCAATCCATATAGTCACTACCTTCTCGAAACCCATGAATTCAGCAATCACTGATGTGATAATGCTCTCTTGTGCATGGGATCACTTCTAGTTTCAAACTGGGCACTTTTGTTTCAGCATATAATAAGCAGCAGCTGATTATATGCAGATTATACCAGCTGATTATATGGCTATTTACAGAAGGAATCGTAAGCAAATTTAGGCTGTGAATAACGCTTGCGATGTCGTTCAGCATGGCAGGGTGCTTTCAAGGAAAGACACGTGCATAGAGCTGGGCGTACGGCATCCTCTTTTATCCTGGTGGGCTTTCCTAGCTTAGTAAGCCAAAACACTGTGGCCCGAAATATTATATTGAGCACTTATTCCCACATTTCGTAAGTTTGTGGCTGCATTTTGTAACAATCCATTTTACATCCCAACCTTCTTATGTGTCATGCTAGGTGTTCTATACAAGCGATAAGTGCAGCGCGTCAGTGGCGTAGCCAAGGGGGGGGTTGGGGGGGTTCAAACCCCCCCCGAAATTTTTTGCACCCCCCCCCCCCCCCTAACCCACCCTTTTCTCTCGTCGCTTCGCGCTGACATATTTCAAGAAACCGGTGCTACTTTCACACTTTCATTCCTGGGCGCTTCCGTTTGGGTTGGTAATTTACAGCGAATCATGTCTGCATACGGAAAAAAAAACTGTCACGGTGTTTGTCAAGGCCTTGACACTCTGTGAGGTTTTGGGCGCGAATGTGGCGGCCGCATTCTGCAACAAATGCAGCAACAAATGCGGCAGCCGCATTTTAGATGAAGGCGAAAATGCTCGAGGCCCGTTTACTTAGATTTAGGTGCACGTTAAAGTCCCCAGGTGGTCGAAATTTCCGGTATACATTTCCGCCGCTTCCCTTCAGGTGCCGGTTAGGCCGCGTTCGCGTAGGAACTTGGTCTCGAAGCTGTCGGAAGCGGCAAAATCTTGCAAAAATCCGCCCGCCTAGGCGGCAAAACAGGCAGAAAAACAAGCGGCGAGCCAAATTGGTCTCGGACCGATTTTTTCGCCATGGCGAAGCGGAAACGCGGCGGAAAGTCGTTCTGCTCGACCGGAAGCTACACTAGCATGTAAACTTCCGGTCGTAACATTGAACATGGCACCAAAAGTGTAGGCTGTAATGCTGATCGACGCGATCAAGAACCACCCCTTGCTCTACGACAAGAGTGGCACTCAAACGTACTAGAGAGTTTTAGAATAGGGGCCCCAAACGTTTTGGGGCCCCAAAGAAATAGCGTCGACACCACTGCGCATGCGCGAGACGCTAACTGCGTTTGGGTTTTGCGTTGGGCACGCTATTTCGCCGATTTAGCGGGAGCCCCAAAAGCAGCCCCAAAAGATTTGCGTCAACAAACATGGCGGCACCCATCGAAGCGGCGGCTCTCCGAGTACCAAACTCGGCTTGATTCTTGGTAACGCGTGAAGTTAGTAAGCTAGGAGAAGTGACTGCGGTTATCGCTTTCTCTCAACTAACGTGTGTAATGAAGATTGATTCATTAGACGCCGCTGATTTTGAATTCGATTGTCGATTTCATGGCTCGTAGGCCTAACGTGATGACGGGTGGGTCAGTGAATAACATACCGCTCGAAATAATGCGATAATGAGCGCCACCACGCCGACAAACGTACGCAGACTAGATGAATGTGGACGAAAGCGGCAGCGCGGCCGCGGTGGTTTTGGCTGGTGAAGGCACGTCAAGTTGGTTACACAAAATTAGGCGCAATAAATCGCTTGCTGCTAATAGATTAACACTTTAATTGCAATTAAACGCAAAACCACGAAAGTCAAAATTACTCTTCCGATCATAAAATGGTATAGTTTATTTTAATATTTATTATAGCTTTTCTTTGACACCGTAGTGGCGCTGCAAGCGCAAGACGGTATTCGCAAACGCAAAGCCCTATTCTAAAACTCATCGCTCTTGCATGCCCCAACGCTAACACCCGCAAAGCTCTTTGGGGCCCCAAACTTTTGGGGCCCCTATTCTAAAACTCGCTACTGTCAGCAATACTCGCGATAGTATTCAACGTCACGCGACAGGAGGTGCGGCAACGAAGCCTTGGCGTGACCCAACTTCTTACACTTTTGCAAAGCCAGGCGAACCCACCACTGCCGTTTCCGAGGTTTTCTTGTCTTCCGTTTATTCATTGTCCATTTCTAGAAAACAAGTAGGTAGAAGTATAAAAGCCATTTCTTCTTCCACTTCCATGGAAGACAATAGTTAGGCAGATTCCTCGTTGGCGCTCCATAATTCTCCTCGCACGTGCACGGTATGTTGCAGAAGTCGCGGGGTGCTTTTCTCGTCGCGACGATAGATTGGGAGTGTAGTTATCACGTAGGACGCGGAGGCTTCAGCGAGCCTCAACACAAGGGCCAGCCCGGGTTTTAGCTTTGGTGTTCCCGTTGCCGCTTTCGTGTCCTGGAGGCGCCGAAAATAATACGAAATGATGAAATGTTATTACAACTTGTAAATAAAAGCTATTAAAGAAATATAATCACGCCTATAGGCAGCAGCCTGTGACACAGCGCTACCGCGCCCGTGTGAGGAGAATTACAGAACGCCAATGAGGAACTTACCGAAGGTCGCAGATGACACGCGAGATTGCGCAAGATGATCACTTTTGATGACGGGTGGGTCAGTGAATGAACATACCGCTCGAAATAATGCGATAATGAGCGCCACCACGCCGACAAACGTACGCAGACTAGATGAATGTGGACGAAAGCGGCAGCGCGGCCGCGGTGGTAGCAAAACAAATGTGAACTTGGACATGCGCCGAAAAGATTTTCCGGCCGCTTTGGCCTCTTCACCCGCTTGCCGCTTCCCAAATGTGAACGTAGCCATAGTCTGCAGCGCAAAACGCCTCACGTTTGCGATTGCGCTCCTACGGAAGGCTGGTAGTTACTGTTGTGTTGCTGAATCCCAAACCAGCAATTACGAAAGGCTGGTAGTTGCTGTTGTGTTGTGGAATCCCAAACCAGCAATGTACACACGAAAGGGTTGATGCCAGCAGTGAAATTCCACCGACTCGCAACAGAATGCACGAAACAGACAGCCGACAAGCATGGATTACTGCTGTGCGCAGTACAGCGTAAGTAAACTCTTGTTGCAGGCGCTGACAGTTCTCGTCGGAGTTCACGCGTCCTGGGAAATTGATTATGTGCACTATGCACTGAACAAGACCGGAGTTCATTCCTGCATCACTAGTACACCAATCAGTCGAGATTCTGTGAGGTACAAGGCCACTTCCTGTTTGCACCGGCCTAAGTGAAGCAGAAATGACTCGCAAGCACTACTTAAAATGCGTACACATGCCATAACTATGCAGTGCGGTGAAATATTCTGTACAATTCTGAATCTGTTGACGTAAAGGCAAATGACGGCTGCACGCTCGCACATAGCGGAAGACACAGCGGCCCATGCACTTGCCGCAGGAAATACAAGGCGACGAAAGCTTCGTAAAAAAAAAAAGCATTACTCGTTTTTGCGCGTATTTAAGTTTTCTAGCGCAAAGACGCAGCGAACAAGCTATTGCTATGGGAGTAGGTATAGCCTGGTAACACGTGCATTTTCACAAGTATAGCCGTCCTTGACGTGTGAAACGCACTTCGCCCCGACGAGGACGACGCCATCTACGCTTAACAGAGATTAGCAATTAATGATGTCTTCTCCGATCGGGCGGGTCGTCTCAATGATGCGTTTTCGAAGACTGGTCCATTCAGTGGCGCGATGAGAGACGGTTGCTCCAAACGCCCACTGTACCTGTCGTACTTACTGTATTTTACGGAGCTTACATTACTTTTTACTTAATTTCGTCACAAGCACACAGTGCCACACACACACGCAAGGCGGGGGGGGGGGGGGGGGTCCCATGTCTTTGATATACATGCATAGAGTGTGCTTAAACTACCGATACTTATTATCGATCACGTCACGTAGTGGAAAGCAGACGCCTGCCCCCCCCGGTCGGGCCGATGAACCCCCCCCCCCCCCGACAAAAATTTCTGGCTACGCCCCTGCAGCGCGTCATCGTAAAAAATAGCAAGCTGCACACATAGCCGGGCACTAGCTGGAGCGCTTGTCTGGGAAAAGCATGCAGTTTGCTTGTACGCAGACATCACTAATTACATAGGAAACATGTTCCCTCTCGTAGAGTGTGTTTCCGTTGTGTACACTGCCACAACAGAAATAATTTTCTTTGTAGCGCACGAACAGAAAATTGCAGCCCCGTACGTCTGCTGTCCTTGGTGTGCAGCCTTCTCCCGTCCACGATTCTGAAACCCACCTCTAGGAGGCTTTCAGTAGCGGCCCAACAGGTGTGGTGGCATAATTAATTCATATCATATCACCGACTTCAGTGGTAAAAAAGTAATGGTATTTAAGGTAAACAATTCTTACATAACAAGGCCACTGAGGTTGCTGGAAGTAAAACAGGATAGCTTGCCAGATTGCAAGAGCCTTTCCTATTAAACACCCCCAACAATGAAAAATGCCATAGTAAAAGAACCCGAGTGAAATTTGGTCGTCGACTGAAGTGATTGCACAAACATTTTTAAATTTTGCTTCGATCAACACGTGGCTTCTACAGCTGGAGCTGAAACTTCAACGTAACATGACGACAGTTATTGTGGTCGGCCCGTACCATTTGTTGCCGTGGTCCTCCTCCAGCTTCCGACAGCAGGTCCCTAAAAAAAGGGCAACGAGCTGAAAGCAAGGCCCGATGGGCAGGAAACGCAGTGCCCCGGTAAGCGAGCGTCACGTCAGCACACAGCCGGGACTCCAACAGGCGCCCGAGGTCAGCCCGACAGGACCGTGCAGGGGGTCTGGCAGCATCCGCTTGTGCGGTCAGCTCTCGCAGGGCAGCGGTGGCTTCGTACTCGTGCACTAGTGCTGCCACCTGCAGTGCAACAATGTCACCTGTACAACAGAACACAAACATATTGCGATGGGACCTACCCTAAGTATTAAGAAAATGGCATCACCAGATGGATTCCAGCGAAAGGTGCTTCTGTTCGGGGCTCACCTCTCGCACAGTCCAGCCGGCTGAGTTGAGGAAGTCGTTGAAGACTTGCGCGTGGTCAAAGCCTTTGCTGGCTCTCCACCGGCGGCGTGCCAGACGCTTCCGCAGCGTCAGCAGCGGTGCCACTCCCCTCTTCTTCCGCCCCATCTCGGGAGGGACCTGTAGAGTGAATGTCGTCGCACGAGCACATACACAACTAAATCTCGCAACTATGTACTAACAGTTGATGAAGCCTGCTGCTGCTGGCTAATTAACCAGCATGAACGAGTTTTTCGATGATAACCAGTGCAGATAAACAAAGACTGCCAGAAGCAACATACACCACAAGGCACTGGCTGACAACTGGGGGGTTTTACTGCGAACAAAGCAATAAATAGTGTTAACAACCTCCATGTGAAAGCATGAGCTCACTGTTGCATAATGAATAACAGAAAAATTGGACCTGCACCAAATTTTGCTTCAGAGATAGCATATGTGGGCATTCCCTCATCATCCATGACATGTCAAAATTGGAAAAATTCATCTAAGAATTCAACTTCCTTTCCCATCAGTGACTGTGACTGCTCATCATCACTATCAGCCTGACTGCGAGCTTGCACAAGCTTATTTTATCAAAAAAGCAAAACTAGAGGTGTTCAAGTAGTCAAACTTTTGATCAAATAAATGATTGAATATTTTCCATTTAGAAGTAAATATGAAGGTAGTGCAGAATCCGTGTAGCAAAAAAAAAAGAAAAAAGATAAAGTCTTGTTTACATTGTTCGATACAGGTATCATTCCAACCTGGAACTAAATTAGTCTACTAAGGAGCCTGTAAATGAGAAACAAATGAAAGGTGATTGTATCTGGAGGGCCATGGCAGTAATGAAACACGAGAAAAGCAAACGTCGAGACGTTAAAGGAGCACTGCACATACTTTAAGATGATGCAAACATGGCCAAAATAATAAACTGCTTTGCCTAAGTCAAGAAACATTTATAGGCTGCTTCAAGGTAAGGCATTCTTATTGAATGATTGGAAATAATGGAGCAGAAATTGGACACCCCATATGTTTGCTCATCAGAAGTCGGCTACTCCATCTGTTTGCTTAGGTGAAGTCAGCTACTACATATGTTCGCTCAGAAGTAGTGGGCTACTCATAAGTTCACTCAGCAGTACCGTAAAATTCCAAGCAAGCACCCCCCCCCCCCCCCCCTCAAGCAAGTCGAAATTACCGGCAAAGTTAGGGGGGGCGCTATCCCAAAACAGCACCGAAATTCAAGATGGCAACAACAAAACTTTCCCACAAAAAAAAAAAAGAAGCGCAGTGGGAATGGCATTAATATTTTATTGAACATGAACTTAATTAAGCCAAACATTTCTTAGTGGTGTTGACTTAGTGGAATGACTATGCGTTCTCTATGGTTGTGACTGTATTCACGGTTTTTAATTGCTTTTTGAGGAGTATTCAATATCAACTAAAGGCACTAACCTCTCCTTTAAGGTGGTACTGTTAAAAAACAGGCTGGACGAAATAAGCCAACCTCAACTGCATCTGTAAACCCAGTTCCTGCCAAGCAAAGTGAGTGGGTGCACAACTGCAGCAGCTAATTTTGACCCAATAGAAGTCAACTACCCCTATATCTCGTCATTGTAACCATGCCTGGAAGGTTCGTGAAGTACAGTGCCACATCAATATGTCTACATACTCGTCCTTCCCACATGTCATTTTTACACGAAACAATCTGCCTAAAACAGTTACTGACTGCAATTTTGGGGGCATGCTATGACATTGCTTCCCGAGTACATCTTCGCTGTTCCCTTTCCTTATCCTTTAGGCTTCCTTTCTTTTGTGGTCAATTCCAATACAGTTAAACCTGGATATAAAGAAATTGACAAATTTCCGAAAAACTTCGTTATCAAGAGGATTTCGTTATATGCAGGTTCGGCACAAAAATTCTAAAAAGAAACGCTTACCATATTTACTCGATTCTAACGCGCCCTCGATTGTAACGCGCATCCGTTTTCCATGACCAAAAGAGAGGGGAAAAAAATCCTTTACAGTACCGTGCACCTCATGCTTTCATACAAAAATAAAACTATCGCTCAAGATTTACTCCCAATACACTAAAGTGGTGATGAACAAAAAAGTCCCAGTTTCACCAAGAAGGCGAAGCATCGATTGTGACAGCAAATTAGCAGACAGCTATACGAAGTAAGGATAGTTGTTTTATCGGCCGTATAAACTTGTAAACATTTGCTGTTTAACTAAATTGGTAGACTAATGCCTAAGCACACGTACTACAGCACATGGTCGAAGCTACGGGAGCTACGCTCGAAGTGTGTAGTAGGCGGCCATATTGAAATGCCGATGGCGATATGGTAGCGCAAATTTAGGGTCGCACTCGATTCTAACGCGCAGGCAATTTTTGGACCCTTTTATCGGGAGGGGGAAAGGTCACGCCCGCAGCGGCAAGATCGCCAGGTCGAGGGATGTAGGCCCGCCTCGTGCACGCTCGCACGCACGCACACGTGCGCTCGCTCTCGCCTCGCAGTCGCCATCAATTCGAGTGCCGGTTCTGCTCGCGCAAAAATGACAAAATTTGGGGCAAAATCTCTAGGTTGTCAGCAGGAAATATTCATTATTTCGAGGGGGTCTCCCGCTGCCACTTCGTTACGTAGAGGTCTCAAATACATGTGTTTCTATGGAGTAACAGCAGGGAATAGAAAAACATTGTTATATACAGGAATTTGTTATATGGAGGTTCATTATAAGCAGGTTTAACTGTATGTACCTGCAATAAATGCCTTGTTGGCGCAGCAAGAAATTGTGAATAAATAAAAAAACTTTGAGGCCGCTTACGCTTCTCCTTTAAGAGTGGAACGCGATAGCATCCAAACACCCCTGACTGCTTCTCACGCTTCCCAGCAACTGCAGCTTATGTAACCGTAATGTTTACCGGGAAACGCTGGTGGCAAACGCTATGAACGAAGGCGAGCTCTCTGTTAGAAACTCTTGCATGGGCCGATCCCGAAGCTAGTGCACAACCCCATCGTTTTCAGATTTCTGTTACTGTTATGCCTGAGAAGATTTAACATCAAAGGCATGTGCTGTCGGTGTTTTTATTCATGACATTTGTTTGTGGGTTGTCATTCTCAAAATTCCGAGGAATAACTTTGTCAAGACAAGGTATCAGCAACTTTAGTGATAGAATAGTGTGGCAATATAGCCCGCATATACCATAGCAAGGCGTGGCATATACGTAAACTTTCGCTCACAGACGCCGACGCCGGATTTTCTGCGACACGGGGCCCTTAAAGGGCAGCTGAAGCACTTAAAAAAAAAGTGATCTTTCAACAAATTATTATAGTTTTTCACCCCTGAATACGAAAATCATAGTTTAACAGGCTTGAAGTCACTGCTAGTAGCTTTAATTTAGCAAAAACAAGCCGCAGTGTCTGCGAGAGACGCCACGGGTCGTTTAACGGGCTCTGATGGCAAAGACGATTGTGACGTCATCTTACGTATCAGCAAGGAGTGTGATTCAAATAGAACGCCCTGTATTGACGTCATCGGTCTTTCACCGCTACGCCCGGCGCGCGATGGAGGCGGGGCTTAAACGAAAATTTAAACTGCGATTGCGGCGCTGCTACACGCATAATCGAGATAACTGCAGGAGTTGAATTATACTGTGTCAGCCTTACAAACCCCCGTAAATCTTCCAATTATAAAACCTCTTCAGTTAACGCTGTCACGTTAATACATAAAACTGCCTATGTAAACCTAGTTCCTGCTGGATGCATACCTGGGGAGGGTCTGGAGACGACGCGCCCACCCCCATGACGTCCCCCGTGTGCCCTACAGTGGCGGCCAGGGGCTCGCATGGGGGCATCCGGGGGGCTGTCTCTCTGTCGTAGCAACGCCCATCACCTTCCTTGCCCGTCTGGGGGGGCCACAGGAGCAACAACCATGCCCCACTGCAAACAGCACAGGTGTACACATGCTCACATAATCGCCACACAGGTGCAAAAAAATCTCTTTTTATTAAATTGTAGAGTCCCCAAATTAATCTAGAAATACATGCTCTAGTGATGAAAACATTTACATGTTATTCTCCCATCAGGGGTTTGAACAGCTTGTTGTTAGGAGAGCCATATTACCAATGTTATTTACCTCTCTGTCTAGTTTTCTGCTTTGGCAATCTTGTTTTGATCCTTTAATCTACAGGGAATGTTTTGCTACTATTCTCAATTTGTTTATGTTACTTTTTCCATGTGCATGCATACTGTGTACTGAATTATTTTGTTGAGATATAGTTATGTACATTTTTTACTTTTTATTACTATGCTGCAACACTTTACTAACAGGCTGGGCCTTCATTATAACAAAACACCCTTTAGGCCAACTTCCTTGGTTTGCAGTGTGTCCTATCAAACAAATTAGGTTATTACTATTTATAATAATAATTACTAAAGCAACTTGTGGGCTATGAGAGACGTAGCGAGGGGCGCCAAATTAATTTTGACCTCCACCTTTCTTCAACCTAAGTACACGAGCATTTTTGCATCATCAGAATACGGCCACCGAGATTGGGAATTGAATCTCTTGCTCAAACAGAAACATGAAAATAGTGTGAGAGGCAGGACGAGCTCTTCAATCATACTAGTGGCAAGACCATGATGGGGACTGCTGAATGTCGTGTCACCTACAGACAACAAATTAACCACAGGTCAGCATTACGATAAGGAAAGCAGATGTGGAAACAATTTACAATTTTATTTATTATTTCAGTTACCCTCACGGCCCAGGGGGCATTAAACAGAAGAGTGGGTACAGTTTGTGCAAGCAAAAAAAAAAAAAAAATCTAATACAGACCACATAAACACAAAAGTAAATTAGTAACATAGTTTGATTAGGAGTATATGCGTTGTACAACACTTCCCCTACATCTACAGTGTTAGCTAATGCATCATCAAAATGTTCATTGTTACTGATGATTACAATATCATCGCTCAAGGTAGGAATGACTGAAAGAATGACCTAGTAATAATGTCGTCAATGCCTAAATTACAAACATGATTAACGTGTGGCGAAATGTACCACGGAAGAATGAGATCGCTGCATTGTGCTGGATGGTGAAACAACTTATGAAACATGGCTAAATGCAATTTTCACACAAAATGATAGGTTAGGTATCCTGAGGCTTGCTTTCACTGTAACACGAATAATTTGAAAGAACGAAATGCAACCGACACTTTTCAAAATGAAGTTTCCTTTGCCTCCTCCCCCCGCCCACCACTTTTTGGGTGCACAGCTGCCTGGCTGAGTAAAATGGGTTGATCCTCGGGACAGCGTTATCTAAGCTGAGCTAAACCTGATGCGAGCGCACAATTGTGTGTCCAGAAGGGTGGATGTTTGGGCTATTTAGTGCATCAATAAAAGGTTAAACTAATGTGAAACACGTGACGTGTTTCCCTCCTGTGCATTTCATGCTAGTTTAACCTTTTAACAATGTGTGTCCTCACAAGGCTTTTAATGTGTTTGTAATGAGGGCCGAGCCTAGAATCGGTGCAGCCCCCCCCCCCCCCCCCCGTCACAGCCACTAACCAATCAGCACTAACCAATTTCAGCAGGTCTACCGGGAAGACATCACTTGACCACAGGTTGAATAAATAAGCGGATACTCACTCACCGATATTTTTCACCCGCACTCCTACTTTTACTGATCAACACTTGTTCATAGTGGCTTTCATTCACCGGCACCCACTCACATAACTCACACTCGACCAAAGTTCCTCCATTCACTATCACCAATTTTTGTTCATATTAACTAGCACTTACGCTTGCTGATACTCACATTTACTCAAAAGAAGGCTGTAAAAGAAAGGAAATCAAATATGTTTAACAACAGAATACAGACCCCCAGATTTGGTATCACATATATTTTCTAAAGGTCTAGAAAAAGTAATACACACTCGCATGATTAAATTTTGTGAAACCCACAACGTAATGATCGAAGCACAGTTTGGTTTTACAAAAAAACAAATCCGACGTTATAAACAAATAACACCTGGTGTCCTGCATGGCAGTATTCTTGGTCCTCCCCTGTATAAAGTATATATAAATGGTGTGCATTCTTTGAGTCACGTGAGTTGGGATAATCAGGGTTCGTACAGGTTTCCAAGGCAAAAATTCAAGGATATTCAATGACTTTCCAGGACCTGTTACAGGTTTTTCAAGGACGCAAAGCGGCATCCAAAGTAGTATTTTTTTTTTACTCTAACATTTACAAAAATTACTAGTTCTAATGCACTTTTAATAAATAAATGTATATCATAATTATGATAAAAATGTCTAGTTTTGATAACTTCTCAAGATCACAATACAAAATGAACGCTTACAACAGTGGTTGAGATTTCTCCGGTGTAGGCTGGGTAAAGTTCACCAAACATATCCAAAACATTCAGTATAGTGTTATTGCCCTAATATAAAAAAAAAATGTATATCAAAATGATGTTAATTTCTATCCTTGATCACTTTGCAAATTCACAATACCGAAAAAAAAGGTAACAAAACACAATGAACGCTCCCAACAGTTACTCTGACTTCTCCAGTGTTAACTGGGCAAGTTTACCGAACATTTCCAACATGCAGTGTAGTCTTGCTACACATCCATTGTATTATAACAAATAGATGCCAGCAACGAAGCGCGGCACTTGTCTCTCGCTCCGTTCACGGTTTCACACGGTGAAGCCTTTCTGTGCAGGTCTGCAAAACCATGTGCGCTCGCGTATTGTTTCTGAAATGGGGAGTTTGTCAGATCGACACCGATCTACCACAGAAAGGAGGTCCCAATGTCGATATCAGAGTGCATTGCTCACGAAATTCAAGCATTTTCCAGGAAGGGCAAAAAAATTCCAGGACTTTCAAGGACCTGTACGCACCCTGGATAAACATGCAAATGCAGTTATAACTAAGCTCTTTCGTGCAACAGGAGTACTAGGCCGACATGGACACTTCCTCCCAACTAAAGTCAAGATTTCATTGTATAATTTGATGTTTTTGTCACACCTGAATTATTGCCAGCTTGTATGGGTACCACTGCTACAAACTTGCACAAAATTTTCATGTTACAGAAAAACGTATTGCACATAGTATCTAATAAAAGTATTTTCACACACACACACACAGATGGGTTGCTCGCTCGCAAGATGCAATTCTAGTAACATTAACATTTACCGCATTAGGTTTATTGATGTAGTTGCAGGAGAGAAATAAGAGCTAATGTCAATAACCTGCACATTCTGGTGCATCTTCATACCAATATACCCATGTATGATAGCCAACACTCAGAGCTTTGGCACACTTCGAAATGCCGAACTAACAGTGGAAGATTAGGTAACACAATACCACATCTGTTAAAAAAAAATCTAATAACATGGATGTCGATGTACTGACATTTCTTGCAAAAATCTAATTCATATCGTTTCTCATGTGCCTTAGCCATGTGTTTATTTCATTCTATAAAATGAGTTTGCTTACAGTTATTCAGTATCGTACCAACTATTTCTCGAGTGGAGGGGCAAACCACATACCATTTGACCTCTCTCTCTGTCTGTTTGTCTGTCTCTGTGTGTGTGTGTGCGTGCATGCATGTGTGTGTGTGTGTCATAGTTGACTTCTTATGATATGACGAATAAAATTCGGGCCCCTCGGTTTCGCTTCTTCTCGTTCACACACACACACATACATGAACGAGAAGAAAGGAAACTGAGAGGCCCGATTTATTAATCATAAGAAGCCAACAATGATACCAAGGACAGCAATATATATATATGGCGAATTACTATTGGAAAGAGCATGGAAATGCATCTGTCAGTTATTTTTATATTTAACAGACAAAGACCTATTTCTTCATCACACATGGTGAACCATGGGAGCAGGGTTGCCAGTTCCGCTTATAATAAGCCCAGATTGGGGCTTCTTTTTTCACGAAGTTGCTTCTAGATTTTTACAGTCACTAGTCGAGTTTTTTTTGGGCTCATTCGCGTTTTTCCAGCAAATATTGTTATTTTAGTGCCCATCACGCGCATTTGTCATTAAATATAAGCAAAAGCCGCAGAAGTCACACAATACGAAACTGTCCCTGTCCATTCATCAATGTTTTGACCATAGCGTTTCTCACTATAGCACCTAGAGGGTAAACTGGCACCACCGTCTATGCGAGTTTCTTAAAGGGCGCCGTGCCCTCATGGGAATGACGGGATATGTGTCTGCGAGGCTTGTGTTGGCTGGTGTTGAACGAGGCTTCATCTAAAACGTGGGTATGGCTACACAAATAATGCGTTCTTAAAGTAAAATCTACATAAAAGGCTTTCATGCACCCATATCATATCTTGTTAAACTGTTGGTGTTTCGCCCCTATTTGTATGGTCACACTTTCGACGTCATCACTGACCACCACGCCCTTTGTTGGCTGTCCACCCTCAAGGACCCATCTGGCCGACTTGCTCGCTGGGCCCTTAAGCTACAGGAGTACGACATCCGCGTTCTTTACCGTTCTGGCCGCAAACACACGGACGCTGACGCCCTTTCTCGCTCACCGGTCGCAGCTGACAACGCTTGCCTATCCGCCCTTGAGCCCGCACTTGCATCACATGCACTGCACAACATGCCGTCGGAGCGGCGCAAGGATCCCTGGATCAGTGCTCTCATCACCATCCTTTCTGATCCATCCACCTCTTCACCATCTCGCGCTCTTCGCCGCCAGGCTACCCACTTCTGCATTCGCGATGGCCTTCTTTATCAACGTAATTACCTTTCTGACGGACGCAAGTGGCTTCTTGTGATACCCCGACATCTCCGTGGCCTTATCTGCGACGCTTTCCACGCCGACCCACAGTGCGCGCATGCCGGCCTTTTCAAGACTTACGCTCGACTACGCCTCCGATTTTATTGGCGCGGCATGTATAACTACGTGCGAAAGTTCGTTCGCTCCTGTACTCAGTGCCAACGCCGAAAATTACCTCCCGGACAAGTCTACCCGTCACAACCCCTTCCCTGCCCTAGTCGTCCCTTTGATCGTGTTGGTATTGACCATATACGGACCGCTACCATGCACTCCAGCAGGGAACCGCTGGATTATTGTTGCCGTGGATCACTTGACCCGTTATGCTGAAACCGCCGCTCTGCCGACTGCCACCGCCCGCAACGTTGCATCGTTTCTGTTACACTATTTCGTTCTGCACCACGGTGCCCCTCGCGAACTTCTGAGCGATAGAGGCCGAGCCTTTCTTGCCGATGCTTTGAAGGCACTACTCGACGAATGCCGAATCATTCACCGCACAAGTACAGCGTACCATCCGCAAACTAACGGCATGACAGAACGCTTCAACCGTACTCTTGGTGATATGCTATCAATGTACGTCGCCTATGATCATTCAAATTGGGACCAAGTTCTCCCTTTCGTCACGTATGCGTACAATACTGCGGCCCAAGCAACTACTGGATTTTCCCCGTACTTTCTCCTATATGGCCGAGAACCATCTAATACGTTCGATACAATTCTTTCATATCAACCTGATGCATCCGAAAGTACTCCGCTGTCTGAAGCTGCTCGACATGCTGAGGAATGCCGCCAGCTTGCCCGCTCTTTTTCCACCGAGGACCAGTGGCAGCAGCAATCCTGTCAACCAGCCGACCGTTCTGCACCTACATTTTCCCCTGGCTCTCTGGTCTGGCTTCGGGTACCCGCTACCACACCCGGCCACTCTGCAAAACTTGTCGCGAAATACCTCGGACCCTACCGCGTTCTGGAGCAAACGTCATCCGTCAATTACCTCGTGGAGCCCCTCACGCCACCGACAGACCTGCGCAATCGCGGCCGCGAACTCGTCCACGTCTGTCGCATTAAGCCGTACTACGACCCACTAGTAGTGTCTTCGCCTTAAGCCGCCAGGATGGCGCCTTCTTCGGCGGAGGGCGATTGTAATGAAGAAGAGTAACCTGTGCCTCAGCAGCATCGCCACCGGCATGAGCTCGTGGTTGCTGTCCTTGGCCGAACGCTTGTGACTGCTACCCGTTCGCCTGCATCCGTTGCTAATAAACCTCTTAGCAGTGTTTAAATAGTTGCTTTATATTATCTTTTGTGTAACGCCTTCAGACATTACACTTTGCTGTTTTAGTATATTTTGCGTTTCTCTGTTCGTGTGTTCACTTACATCTGTAATAATCAATATTTCACCTATGTGTATTTCTCTATTCTGTACATGCTGTATTGCCCCCCTTACACAATGTCCCACGAGGGCGCTGTAAGGTACTCATAAATAAATAAATAAATATTACATCTCTCAATAAAGTTTACTCACCTACAATGCAGAATCAAGCGAAGAAAAGCAAGAACAGATGACAAGTTGTTCCAAAGCGAGCGATAATCTTGTCGTCTGCCCTCCAACTTTAGCGGCCAGCTGGTACTTTTTACGTTTCATATAATTGTGCATCCAATTCCTCAATCCAAGTCCTCAAAATTAAACAAAACATGTTTTTGTGTAAAAATAAAGCTAAAGCAGTTTTTTTACGTGTTGTTTTAGCAGGAAATGAATCATTGTGACAGACGGAACGGTGCTAGCCAGGCGCGTCTTCAAGGCATTCTGGCTCTCCAAGAACGATGCCAATCCGAAGTCACAATATACCAGCATTCCCATGGATACCACAGCGCAGCAGCGCCAGTTTTCCCTCTAGGTAATATAGTGAGAAACTCTATGGTTTTGACGCCTTGCCAGCAATCGTGGTCGTCATAGTGTGTTGCCAGTGTTCTTTGTGCAAAATGGCTTCTAAGTGGTCAAATTATCTTAAAAGATATTGTAAAGAGTGGGAAAAGAAAACGCAGCTCAAGGACTGGTTACACCCAGTCACCGGAGACGATAAAAACGCAGCACGCAAGTATTGAAAGTGTGAGATTCACGTACAGAGGTCAACACACTTCTCTAGAATGAGCAAACTACATTCTCGGGACTGCTCTGGCGATACCTAAGATGACATGTGGCACAAAATCGGCTGTATGTGAGGTTGTGCGAATACATTTACAGTTTTCATTGATTTCTCTCGACCTAGTGGTCGGCTTCAGCTTTGGTAGCTGCTGTGGCCGTCAGGAGTGTGTTCTAGACAAGTGTGTTGACCTCTGTACTGGCAAACATACAAGGAACGGGGTGCAGACCTGGAGACTTTTTTAAAAAGTAAATGAATGATTTCGTTCATTCTTGCGCATATTTTCTTTGTACAAAATAATTAAATCATTTGTTTACCTTCCCTTCGTAATTGTGTAATTTTTTCATACTATAAATAAACTATTTCCAAGAATGAGAATATTTGTCAAACTTGCCCTTCTTTTGGGCTTCTTCGCAAATGTTGCGCCGCTTTTTTGGGGCTTCTTTTGGGATGATTATTACCTTTTTGCTTGGCGGCATCTGGAAACTCTGCACGGGAGGCCGAAATATTATTTGAATTTGAATTTATTTCTTGAAACTATGTAAAACCTCAAGATGATGCAGGGATGAAATGCAACGAGTGCCTGACAGAGGTTGGGCCCAATAGCAGCAGTACAGCACACACAAAAATGGACAATTGTCCAAACAAAACGAGGAATTGTACTTGGTGTGTCAGTGTGCAGCACAAATGTACCGCTAGTTAAGGCAATAGTATTACCGAGGTTATAACCAACACAGTACAATCAACATAGATGACTTGCAATATTCAAAAGAGAAAAAAAAAAAAGAAACTTATATCGCATAGTTTTAAACACTTGTCCAAATATGAATGTTCAGTTTGAAACCTTGCCCGCATACAATGTTTTGGAGCACTTCTTGTGAAATTTTAGAAAGCCAGTAATTCATCAAGACAAATGTTACTTTGCCTGTACATTTACCATGGTGTCCTCGTTCCAACCGCCCCCCTCTCCCACCCAATTTTTGCAAGATCAGATATCGGCTGAGTTCTCAGTTCTTCGGGGGCCAAGAGAAAAAATCTGATTTGTTCGTAAACACTTTCATAAAGCTTCGGGTCGCTAGCATACGTAATTTACTGCAAATGTCATAATTATTCCTCTGACATTGAAGTTTACCTACATATTGCTCATAGCATTCCCTTTATTTTCGCCAAATATCGACAAAGTGCCTTGTTTAGTTCACCGAGGATTTCGCTGACACCAAATAAAAACGTCTTATGACGCATGAAAACATGAAAAATGAACAACAGCTCAGTAATTATTTGCAACGCTTTTAAATGCAACAGGAACGTAAACCATTTGTCGCGCATTGCACATACCATGACCCCCCTCCCCTTTCCACGAAATATAACCCTGTTGTAATCTACATGTATGCCACGACGTTGGAAGCATAGCTGATAGCGGCCATATCAGACACACTAGCACTTGAATAATTTTTAACAGCGGAGCTGTTTAAGCCAGCCGTAATGTGCACTGCCTGCCACTGCATTGCCTAGCAACCACCTCGCGGAGCGTCGCGCGCTATGCTCGGGAGAGAGAAAATGAGAGCGAGAGAGAAGCAAATTGTAGCAGCACCAACAAGGTAACACGCAGAGGTGCTGCCGACGCCATCCGTGCTTCTCCATTTCCCCGCATTAGCACCAAACGCTCGCGGTGTCCGTGACTGCAGCAGGCGCCGCTGGCAGCGGCGGCTTGGCCGAGTTCCCTCCCACCAGTTGCGCGCTACTGCGCATGCGCCGTGACGTCATCCCGACGTGTCGTCTGCTGCGTGCCACCCGTACACTGCGTATAGCTTTCGCCCCACTTCCCCTACGTGTGCTCGGACTGCAAGTGCTTCGCAAGGCGTTCCCCGATGCCACGGACCACGAGGAAATGCTTCCACACTTTGTAAAACTTTGCATCACTTGGCATTACTTCGTATAACTTAGCATCACTTCGTATAGCGAGGACCAGCTAGGAACCGATCAGCTCCGCTGTGTCTTCAGCCTTGCGCCCCTAGTGTAAGCTACTCCATTTTTTTTTTTTTTTCCGAAGGCTCGGTTTGGTCTAACCGAATTTAACTTCGCACAGAGAGTTTCCATGACGTACCACCAATGTTCGCTAAATTTGGTCTTGGTGGCATTTATAGTTCTGCCAGGGCAGCGGGCTCTATACTGCCCCGCTCGTCAAACATGCTCATAAGGCTCCTGAGCACTTGCATACGTGATTTATTGTGAAAGCCCCAATTACCCATCTATTATGAAATTTATCTACACATCCCCCATTACCTGGTCCATACAGTCACCAAACATAAAGAAGCTGCCTCCTTTAGTTCAGTGAGGACACCAGGCGAACCTAATACATAACACATGCGAAAGTAAAAAAAAAAAACGACGGTTCAACAATTATTGGTAACGGTTCTAAATAAGCCATAAACGTTAAAACTTCGTATCATGTTGCACTTAAAATGTTCCTTATTCCTTCAAAGTATAAAAATATCTGAAACGCACAGTTCTCTTAGGACATTGGGAAGCTTAGCTAATAACAGTAGTATGATACTTTCGAATACATGCTTCCGATTTTAATTTTTTTTCAAGTTGTATTAGACCACCACGCATTTACCATCGCACATAAACTTGGCATATTCTTCCCCCTGTGTTCGCAAAATTTGGGGTAAGTTGTATGTGTAATTATGCCATCGCAGCAGTCTAACTTTTAAACCCACTCTTAAAACACACATAACGCTATGGACCACTTAAATATGTATTCTACTGGAAAAGGCACATTTAACACACCCATTTGTAACATTTCCTACACATTACCTATACCAGGCCCCTAATTTTCCCCAGATATAAACAAGATGCCTTGTTTAGCTCACCGACGAGACTGGAGAAACAAACTACAAATCTCGTATGATGCACAAAAACACAGGAAAAAACTAGGGTTTGGTAATTATCTGCCACACGTGCATTTAAAGCAGAAACGTGAAAAACTTGAAAGTTTCACAATGCAATGCACTTAAATTTCTCCCCATTTTCACTGAATTTTCAGTCCATATCACGTGCAGTTATTTTAGGAATCTGGGAAACATTTCGATTAGTGACAGTATGACCCCCTCGAACACTTAATTGAATTAGTAACTTTCTGCAAAGGCTGTAATGAACCCACACAGAATAAACATTTATCGCTCATCAATGAGAACATTGCTATGTACTTCGAATAAATATAAACACCGTGCCCACATATTTTGCCGAGCATAAGGGGGAAAAACAACTAAATGTCGTGTATGATCAGTGTTGTACAGAACGGCGTTCCTGGAACTAGTTCCTGGAATGCCACCGTTCTGTTAAGGGTCGGTGGAACTGTAACGATAACTCATTATTTTACGAAGGGATGGCACAGGGAACGGCTTTCCTTTTATAAACATTCCATGGCATTGAAATGACACACGTACGTACACAGCGCATCATGCAGGACGTATGGGCGACCGCGTGAGGCGCAATGAACTACCGCTTGCCTGTCACGTGACTATGGTTCATTTTCTTTCGTGAGTCCTTCGTTATATTTTTTTATGACTAGGCTTCAAGATTGTCATGTGACGCTCCCCCCTATAGCTTCTTTCCTTAATGCCAGCCTGTCGGACACCAACATCGAGATGTAACTCTTGCTGACTTCAAACAAGGGTTTTTACTAAATCGCGAATATGTATTCTGGACATTTTTTTCCCCCACTCATACTGCAATATTGCACAAGCATTCATTACACGCCTACGTATTGTTCCTTTGGATGCAGTTTCTTGGGCAAGAAATTTAAGTATATCCTCCTAAGACCCCATTTTACATTGCACATTGCCTTCAATTTTTTTTTACGAAATTCATTTGGAAGTTATTACGCAAAATATTCACTCTGGGTATGAATTACCGTGCATGTGAAACTGTAAAGAAGTGGTTTACTCATATTCTTGTCATTCACTTTCACGAAATTTGACAATAAATTGGTCTAGACCTCTGTGTCGTCCCAGACGGCCGAAAGCAACCTCGAGGCGTGTTTCGAAGTCACCTAGATTGCGTGAAAATACAAAACAGGGCAGCAACATGGCAATGTATTACACCGTAGTTCCATCTTCATCTCAGTGTTTAAACAATGAAATGCAGTTTTTACCACAGCTAACATGAGGAGATGATGGAGATGGTCGTTTTCTTTTTTTGTTGTTTTTCACGTACATGGAGACGGAACGGAGCTTTTGACATCTATCCGTGGTATTCAAATTTTTAAAATTGTTTTTCAAGTTCAAGACAGAACAGTAGACAATAAAAACCACCTTGAAGAGCGATTATGTTCCATTGTGTTCAAGTCTCAGGAGGATACTGGTGCACGTGAGTTTCTTCACATGCACTTCCCTGACGCTCTTTCCTGTCCCGACTTTTTTCCGTCCTTGGTTGCGTCTAAACACTACGGAATAAGATGAACCAACTAGCCCAGCAACAAGTCCTGATGAGTTTCTATTTGCCCATCTGGAGCGCAGTATCCTGAGTGCGCATATGAAGACCGAAGTGGAAAGTGCCATATGTGTTGTACTTGTAAAAGACGAGCGCCAAAGTTGCAGAAGTATTTATTTATTTATTTTACCCTTAGGGTTTGTACATTACAGAGGGGAGGGGCATTTATTTGGATTCTTTTTATCTCCAGATAATCTGCCGCCAGCGACGTTCAAATTCGTATAATATACGTAGTGCGATGTGAGTTTTAAATTGCTCACTTTATTACGCCCCAAGATTATGCGACATTATATTTTAACTTTAAGAAATGTAACATTAATGCAACGACATGTTCCAATGTTCGAAGTGTAACTGGAACGTGTTCATTTCGCATTAATGTAACTTGTAAGGGGCACTCGTTCCAAGATGGGGAAGGAACGAGGAACGAGCTTTCGTTCCTGTTTTAGAGGAACGTGTACAACACTGTGTATGATGCATTAAAATTGTGAGAGAGTGAGTATTTAGTAACTGTTTTCAGAGCACATAAGCAAACTACACAGTTAAAATTTTCAGTACACGTCACCAGAAAGTGGCTCCCGTTTCCTGAAAATATGAAATATCAGCTGTTTTTGCTCCTGCCAGGAAACAAGTGTTAGTGTAACAGTAATTTAGAAAGGGCCTGAAAGTGAAATTGACAAAGTCAAAAGTGACACGTGGGTTAAGAAAATTTCAACTCATTGTTCTATTGGTATTGAAATGGCCCTGCACGTTTGACCAAGGTCACTTTCACAAACATGTCTACGATACATAGTGATTATACAATGAATTCGACAGTTAGACCTGTAAGAGGTTTGATTGGACTTTGATGGTGAGAAGAGACTGAGACTGCAACGCTATATAGATTATCTCTGGAGAGAGATTCAATATTTCCAGCATTTCATAATCCAACAATTCTATGACGTAATGCACACCAATCCTTGGTCACGGCTGACTATAATACTTTAACCGGAACTCTCCCTTCACCCACAATTTAAATATAGCAATCTGATTGTGTTTTCAAATATGGTTAGGTGTTCACAAAAAACTGGACATGATGCAAGGAGTGCAAGCTGACAATTGTTAGAATGGGAACTGCCCATAGCGAGGCCTTCTCTGCAACGTGAGCAGGTATGGCGAACCCCGCTCGTCATCCACTACTACGCTTCCCGAGGAGGCACAAAAGAGAATCCCCACTGTCCTAGCAGGGAAAAGCATTACTTACGTGGCCACTTCACTGAGCAAGAAAATTTTGCTTCAGCTGTAGCTTTGTTGGACTTTCCAGCGTGCAGCCGAAAGTGCCCGCTTTCAAAAGTGGGGGGCAAATGGCATAATCTGCCCCCCCCCCCCCCCTTTTGACAGTGGGGAGGCAAGTGCCCCCTCGGTATATATGCCCATGCTAGTTTGATACAATGTACGTATCAGCTGTATGCAATGCAATCGTCCTGTGTCTTATGTAAGGCCTTTCACATAAGCGCCTATCTTTTGGTGTATTAGCATCCTATTGTGTGATTTTATTTTTTTATTAATTGCCGATCTATTTGATACTGCTGTACCTTTTTCTTTTCACTACAAACTTGGATATATCATTTTACACTTGTGTGTTGTTACTCATGCTCAATTTTGTATTATGCCTCACGAATATCCAGAGAATTATTTGTTTTATTTTTTCATCATGCATGTTGATGGGGTTGTCAAGCTGCTCATGCAGTTTTTTCATTGGCCCTCCTAAAATGAGAATGGGAAATAAAAGTCAATTAATTTCAATTCAATTGTTTTTCATACTTGCAGAGTCCAGTGAAATGAGTGGAGCGAGTACGAGTTGGTCTACAAGTGTGCCAACCTATACTGACAACCATGCAATATTTTTTATCTGTATTCGTCATTTCAAGCACTTTTCACCAAGCCATGACATACTTTGAGTGTGTTGCTCACTGGTGAC
This sequence comes from Dermacentor silvarum, assembly GCF_013339745.2. NCBI lineage: Eukaryota > Metazoa > Arthropoda > Arachnida > Ixodida > Ixodidae > Dermacentor > Dermacentor silvarum. The sequence goes on from NC_051160.1 coordinate 8,164,700, forward strand.
GTGCCTGTTGATTAAACCCCCCCCAGAATGACAGCACAGAATGCTTGCAGTCTGAAGCGGAGTGTTGAAACCGGTATGACTGAGAAACTCTAAGGACCAACGGCAATAACAGAAGACACAACAAAATCACACAATTTTCTTTTTTTTTCTTGCCTTTCTTCTTTTTTACCTGCAGTGTGCTGAGAACAAAATGTGAGTAAGTTTTGTCAGAAGCATCACCTTGGAAAATAACCCCTAAATGAACTGTGCAACGTGGGCATGTCATAGTCTAATCTTAATTCGATGATGATTGATTCAAATTTAGAGGTGATGCTAATTTGGAAAAAAATCTGGTTTTGGGATAACCTGATTGCTCTGCTGGGTGGTGACAGGCGATACAAAAGCCGCTAAGAGACTTCACAAAGTATGAGTACAGTCACAGCATAGAGTTTCAAATGTGGCAATGAAATCCTGTCCTTCAATGACCTTGGTGAATACCAGCACTTGAAATGCATTCACCACTGCATGCAGTGAGCACTGGCCATGCAGATGAAGAGAGAAACACAAGCTTTTGCACATTCCAGAATTGTCTGTTCAATGACATTAGGCGAATAAAGGTCCAGAAGACGATCAAAGATTTCTTTAACGATAAGTAACCACCCCATAAATAAAACAAGAACATCTTCAGTGTGGTGCCGTGATTGTGTTTTGTTACGGGTTATACAAATGTCAGATGGTTTTTTGATGCTTGGAGAAATTCATGTCATGATATATTTTACCGTATAAGTGCACTGAGGTACCAAATGACAACATGTGGACTGTTTTTCATTCAGTTAAGTGCTTAGCATTTACGCTTACTCCTACTATTTTACATACAAGGAGCTTTTTTTTTTACATTGGTCTTAAGACAGGGATTAAACTGACACCTACCTTTCAAGCAAGAAAGGAAGAGGTTCAAGGTATGCGTTAACCAAATCTACTTATAGTGTGAATCCCTTCGTGATGACACCCTTTGGTTTGGGAAAAACTGTCTAGTTGAACTCTGACAGCCAAATGTAAAAGACGGCAATGCTGGAACCCACAACTATCAAGAGTGCTAGATTAAGTCCAGCATCAGGCCAGATAACCAGTTTACCACGTATGATAAATCTCACATTGAGTGTCATTATCATGTGCGGCTTTGGCGCATTCACACGCATCACATGAGTTTTTTTTTTTTTTTTTTTTTTTTTTTTTTTTTATCCCTTCCTGTACCACTACCGTTATCAATATAGTTCTGGCAAGAATACAAAAATATAGAAACATTATGTCGTAAGTGTTTCGGGTTCAAGCAGCGCCACATCTGAAAACATAAGTAAACCACTCCAACTTGACAAAACGAAGCTTGTATACTGATCAGCTGTTCACGTTGTGCCTTCTTTCGGGCATGACAAAACGACGAGCACAATGGAGAGAGCACAAGAGCTGTGCTCAGGAATCGCTCGACTTGCACCCCACGCCCGGGGTGGACAGCGCGAGTGCCAAAGCGCCGAGCGAACTTTTCATGCAGGAAACAACATAGTGCCTGAAGGTTGTAAGCCTAAACATGAATACCCGGAGTGACGGAAACCAACCTACTACGACGCCAGCTCATTCAGAGCTAGAATAAAAATGGTTTAAAGTACGAAATACATGCGCCGGAGCGGAACACTTTCAGAAGCAATCGACTGCGCTGGCACGAAGACATGTTCGCGTCCAACCGAGCCACACGCGTTTGATCGAACCGATGTGCTCCAATTGCCTAAAGACGGATGTCGTTCAATGAGGACGCTCCCGCGAAAAGGCCGCAATCAGCGAGTAGCCCGATTATCACGCAGCGAGATTAAGCACAGAACGAGAGATTAGCAACGAAAGATGATCTGTCCGCCTGCCCAACTGTCTGCTCTCTGCAACTCGAAAGCAACGACCACTGGGACGACTACGAGCAGCCTTACTTAGTACGATTCCAAGCAAAACGAACATTTCCAAGTAGATCGCGAACAGCAGCGGCGCCGAGCTTACCTCGTATTTTCCTTAAACCAGAGCAAATCCGAGATGAAGAGTCATACTCAGCTCGCAGGGATAGCAATGCGGCAAGTGACAGCGGGCCACTTTCCCACGGCGGCAACTACTGCGACCGCGCTAAGCGGTAACGATTAGGACTAGGCACGTAATAGTTTAGCACGCATGGGAAGTGGTACGACGTTTGGCACACTGATTTATCACCGCACGCAGTTGAATATAAAACATGCAGAAAGCTGGCTAGCTGCTGCATCGAGGAAGGACGCCTTGAAAGGCCGAAAGTGTACGCAAATCGCGCGTGAGATGGCGCTAGCGTTGTGTCAACTTTGGGTGCCTCGATGCCCAGCGCCGCCGTTGGCATCGAGGCACCCTTAGGGAACCTACATGCAACGCCGTTTTAGGGTGGTGACAGCCTTTGTAAGGGCACTTGCCGCCACCAGCTAAATTGACGGGTTATTTGTGGGGACCAAAATGGCGAAAGACCAGCCGACAGACCACACTTCCCGCAACCCTTGGTGACGTCAAATTAATTAACTTCTTCTATTAAACTTTGGCCTCAGCAGCCAGACAGAAATGGCATGTCTGAGCGCCGTACACGGCACGTCTACGTTTTAGCTAAACAGACTAGTAAGGGCAGTCTTTATTACAGCACACTTCGAAAAGCACCCTTTATATATTATGTACGACTGGAAGGCAACGACAATGCTTAATGCAGTTCACATTCTTGGTGTGAGATAATCCTACCACTAGCACGCCATCGTGCCTTATAACATGTTGCTTTATATGTGTCGCACGACGTGCAATAGAAAAGTAAGTTTGATGTGTTAAAATAAAAGGTAAAGGCAACTACTATATTAAATATGGATGCAGGCTTCTTGTGCGTGTTGGCGCAAAACTAAAAGAAATTTAATAGATCGCGGGCCAACATAAGTACTGTACATCAGAGCGTGACAAAAAAAGGCAGAAAGGCTGGGGACCAAAATGGCTACCCACCAAATTTGGCGGTAAAAAGCGGTCAAAATGTTGCTGTTGTCACCACCCTAAAAGGACGTTGCATGTAGGTTTCCTAGGCACTCTAGTCAACTTAAAGCCCCTCAATTTTTTTATTGAGGGGCTTTAAGTCAACTGAGCCAACAGCCCTAGAAAAAATCTAAATACGTCATATCTAAAAAATAATTCAGTTTCACATGATATAGATAGTTACTTATTTTGACAAAATAAATATGTTGCAACCACGGTGCAAGAAGAACAGGTGATCCGACGGAAGCGCGCGGCAATGTTGGGATGCCGCTAGGTGGCGCACACGATTAGGAAACAGTAAAACCCCTATATTTATAAAAGTAGCGCCATCCACTTCCCTTCTCCTCCGTTCCACTATCGCGCTCGGCGCGACCAGCGCGATCGAGACGCGATATCGACAGTGGCGCCGCCTGCGTCGGGCCTGCCGTGGCAGACGACAGCTAACGCGTTACCAGAGGAAATCCGAGGAAAACTTCGATCGCGCCCTGCGGAGACGTTTTTGAGGCGCGATTTTGCTTCGTTAGTCAGTAACTGGTCTTAATAATGCCGTTTTGGAAGTAGCAACGCGACGATGCGAGACGGCGCAAATATCAAGTGTGCAGCAAGCGTTTGCGCACGCCGGATGGTAAACAAAAAAAGCCTTTTGCCCTCGCCTTGTCGGTTGCGGCAACTTAAGGCGCAGCAGCATGCCATCACAACGAAGTTCTTGTCCCTAACACGTTTGATCCGTTTGTGCGTACAGCACTTTCGTCGCACAGACCCGAGAATGGCAGTCGGAGCGCGCTGGAAAAAAAAAAATATACAAAAGCGCGACGCGAACTTCCACGTGACACGGATTGGCCAATGGGGGAGCGGAGGAGGCTGGGGCGACAGGAGGCGGCTAAGAGAGGGCAAGGAGGAAGCGCCGGGGTGAGCGCGGTGGCGGCAAGATCTAAGAATCGCGCTACTTTTATAAATATAGGGGTTTTAGGAAACAGTAAAGTACCGCCATCTACTCTTTCCTCCGCCGCCTCCTCTCCTAAAGCGCTTGCTTTTTTTCTTTACTTTTTGCTTGCGAAAGCCAAGTCGACGGTGGCGCACCTAGAAAGTCCACGCTGAAGCTTTCAGGCCGGGCGCGCGCCGCCGCCGCCGCCGGCGACTGCGGCTGCCCAGAGGACTTTCAACATGGCTATGAGGCGGAAAAAAAAGCAAATATAAAGTGAAAAGCGCGCGCTTTCATCGTCCAATCGGAGATACAGGAGAGAGAGAAGCGGCGTTTATCAAAGTATGGCGGTACTTTTCTTATATAGGGACTTTAGGAAACAGCGGTTAAGAAAAAGGTTAAGGAAACAGAGAGGGGTCTGTGGAAAACAGGGATGCAGACGAAATCAGCACTGGGAACATACAGAACTTTCAAGCAAGAAATTGCCAAAGAAAATATCTATGATAATTCTAGGGGAAGCTCTTTGTTGTTTGAAACCAGAACGGGAGTATTGCGGACTAAGATGTACCGAGTCAAGCACCAAGGTATAGACACGTTGTGCGGTGCGTGTGGAGAAGAGGAAACGGCTGAACACCTCATACTTTTCTGTCAAGGGCTTAACCCTACAGTGCAAAGCAACGGGGCTGATTTGATCACAGCATTGGGCTTTAGGGACAGTGAAGGCAAAATAGACTTTAAGCGGGTAGAAATAACCAAACGGAGGTTATCTGATTGGTGGCTAAAATCAAAGCAGGGGTGAAATTTCACCCACCACAAAGTACAAAATATGTTAATAGTCATGGCTAGGTGGCGTATGCCACCGCCCGATATAAAGGGTTCAGCCTCATCCATCCATTGGGTCGCATCAAGGTCGCGCCGCAGGGTCATTCGTACTACTTCGCGCTCTGATATTTGCGTCGTTCAGACCGCTCAAATGGTGTTCATAATTGCATATGACATGTATTTATGCCTTAAGAATAAATTCCTTGCTTTCTCTTCTTCGTTTTATTTTATTTTTAATGCCGCTAGGTGATGCGCGTGCATTGTGGCCGCGCACATGGACGCGCACATGGACGATTTAGACGGATATACTGATTACAACGGCTCTCTAGTGCTGGATTTGTGTGATGAACAGAACCTTATAGTAGTTAACAGGGAGAATAAGTGTCATGGACAGGTAACGTGGCAATGC